>NC_061511.1:177065704-177236719 GCF_022539505.1 Lolium rigidum | reverse complement strand
TGAACCATTTACATACGATACCGATTCCCTTTGTCACGCGATACTTTACTTGTCTAAGGTTCGATCATCGGTATCTCCATACAAGTTCAACCTCGTTACCGACAAGTACTCTTTACTCGTACCGTGGTATGTCATCTCTTGTGACCTAGTCACATGCTTGCAAGCTAATCAGACGACATTCCACCGAGAGGGCCCAGAGTATATCTATCCGTCATCGGGATGGACAAATCCCACTCTTGATCCATATGCCTAAACTCACACTTTCCGAATACTTAATCCCATCTTTATGACCACCCATTTACGCAATGGTGTTTGATGTAATCAAAGCATCCTTCTTGTGTAAGTGATTTACATGATCTCATGGTCGAAGGACTAGGTAACTATGTATCGAAAGTTTATAGCAAGTTGAACTTAATGACTTGATCTCATGTTATGCTTACTATGGGTGTGTCCATCACATCATTCACCTAATGATATGATCTTGTTATTAATAACATCCTATGTTCATGATCAGGAAACCATGATCATTTATTAATCAACAAGCTAGTTAAATGAGAGGCTTACTAGGGACTCTGGTTGTTTACACAACACACATGTATCAATGTTTCCGGTTAATACAAGTATAGCATGGAGTGTAAACATTTATCATGAACACTAAGATATAACAATAACTATTTTATTATTGCCTCTCGGGCATATCTCCAACAGATTGCAGTCAAACAAAAGGACACCAACCTTGCACTCAACTTACAAATCCTCACCAAGCAAGCACATCTGAACGCAGATGATCTAGTCTCCTATGTGGCAGCCAATGACAACATGGCCAAGGAAGAAGAAAATCTCATGGCGATGAACCGTGTAGGGATCCTCACACAACCTTGCTTTCAAGGCTAGAGCTGACCAAGAAAGAGAAGAAGCATGTGAGATCGAAGAGGATGAGATGACATCGACTAGTGACATGCAAACGGATGTTGCTTTCTTTGTCAAGAAGTGTGTGGAGAAGTTCCAAATCTCCTTTAAAGAAAAGAAGAGAACATGCTACAACTGCGATGAAGATAGTCACTTTGCAAATGAGTGCCCTTATTAGAAAAGAGTTGACAAGCCAAAGTTTGTCAAAGGTGTCAAGCCGAGATTGAAGCCAAGTCCAATCAATGAACGATACAAGAATGAAAGGACGAGATGTCGCCTAGAGGGGGTGAATAGGCGTTTTTAAAAACTCTTACGAATTTGGCTTGTAAGAATGCGGAATTAAACTATCGTTTAGTTTACAAGCACAAACCCTAAACATGCTAGGCTCAACTAAGTGCAAGAATAACAACTAGAGCTAAGCAAGATAGGCACAAGATATATGTAGCACAAGTGATAGCAAGATATATGTACTTCAAGCACGATGGCTATCACAAGGAAAGTAAGTTCGGGTATAGAAAAACCGAGGCACGCGGAGACGAGGATGTATTCTCGTGTTCCCTTCCTTTGCAAGAATGTACGTCACATTTGGAGGGGTGGAGGTCCCACGAAGGATTCCCCAACGCCACGAAGGCTCACCCTATTCTCCGAGCCAAACCCACGAAGGATAATGACCCTTTCCTTATGGTTAGCTTTTCCTCCACTCCGGAGATGGCAAGCTCCAAAACCACTTCACAAGCTCCACGAAGGAGAAGCTCGGGCCTCTTCACAATCTTCCTTGAAGAGATAATCGGAGCACCAACCGCCAAGCCAATTAGGAGGTCTCCCTCCAAGAGTAACAAGCTCACGGTCTCTCACTCGAACAAATCATGGTGGAGAGCTCGACACTATGCAATGATGCAAAGCAAGAACACTAGAGGTGTTCAAATCCTTCACACTCAAATACCACCAAAGCAACAAATGCTAGGATGATATTAGAGAGGAAGAACAAAGAGGAAATCAACAAATGACTCCAAGATCTAGATCCCAAGAGCTCCCCTCACTTAGAGGAGAAATGGATTGGTGGAGGTTGTAGATCTAGATCTCCTCTCTTAGATCCCTCAAGAATGAGCAAGAATCATGGAAGGGAAGGGAGAGGAAGCAAGCTCAAGAGGTTCAACAATGGTGGTCAAAAACGTGCTCAAGAACACTAGAAAACTGTTGGGGAAGAAGCCCCTTTTATAGCCAAACGAAATATGACCGTTTGGGGCAGATCTGGGAGCTAGTTTTTCGTGCAGCCTGGCAAACCGGGCCGAACCGGGCCAGGGACCGGGCCGCCTGGCGTGAGAGCTGGTCCGACCGGGCCACAGACCGGGCCGCCTGGTCCAAACCGGACCTGAGGCCGGGCAGTGACCGGGGCGGATCGGGGATTTATAGTACATGTCCTCCGGTTTTCACCGGAACACGAGCCGGTTCGTGCCGGGAGGCCGGTCCACAGCCCAGTGTGACCGGGCGTGAGGCTGGACCGGCCGGGCGAAACATGAAAACATGTTTTACAAAAACCATCATAACTTTGGCGTCCGGACTCCGATTTCGATGATCTTGGGCTTGTTGGAATCAGAACAACAAGCCCTACAACTTTACGCATAGAAACATCATTGTCCACCCATGGAGTAAAAACCATAAGATGAATGTTTTGACCTATCTATAAAAGAGACACCGGTAAAACCTCCAAGCTCGAAAACGCAATAGAAGATGCATATGGATTCCGTTTTCGATGAACTTGGGCTTGTTGTAAAGCTAGCAACAAGCTCAAGAACCTCACACAGAGAAATACCAACAAGCAATAGGGATATGCAAATTATTCAAAGGATTGAGATCCCTAAGACAATGTGATCAAGTTACCCAATCGAAAGCCCCTCTTGATAGTGCGACTATCTATCCTATAACCCGGTCTCCCAACAACCACCTTGAGACCGGTAAAAGGAAAACCTAGAAAGACCATACCTTTGCCTTGCGCATCCCGCTTGATCTTGATGATAACTCTTCAAGCTGCACCCAAGCCGGAATGCCTTACTTGATCATCGTTACTCGTGAAGACTCACAAATGCTCCCCCATACACCATGATGGGAAAGCTCCATTGATGCACATCTTCACATGTCCATTATCACCAAACGGACGAAAAGCTTCAAGCATATGATCCTCTTGAGATGCTCAACTTGAAGTTGCCCAACTCAACCTTGATGACGATCACCACTTGACGTCATCCTCTCATGGGCTATGTGATATCTCACTTTTGATTCATACCCATGGAAAGATATCTAACCCAAATAGACAACACAAGGGAACATATATGATGGTTTAGTTCATAAAGCATAATTGAGACGGCTTACCATACCACATGACTTCTCGTGGCACATTCTTCATGCTTTATGTGTTGATTAAACTTCAATCTATTCTCCACTCTTTGTATTGGTCAACCTTGTATCTTCTCATGCTCTATCATACTATCTTGAGGTGTATAAAGAATTCTTCATTTGTTTGCATGCTCTAATTCTTAGTCAACCATAGCTCAACTCATGAGACTATCATGACACTGACTTAGAGCCATAACTTGAATTCTTCACTTGGAATCAAGCAGTCAAGATCTTGATCATTCATTGATTATCACATAAGCTAGAGCATGGCTAATATTGAGTTCCACATAAGAACTCCATCTTCATTTCTTCTTCTTAATCATATCACACACATGTCTTCAAATCGATGATCTTGATGCCAATACTCAAGGTATATATTTATCTTCATGGCATCCATACTTGAATCCAACACATGGACTACAAGTAGTACCTATGGAATATTCCTTCATATAAACTCAATGAAAACATTAGTCCATAGGGGTTGTCATTAATTACCAAAACCACACATAGGGGCAATGTACCCTTACAAAGAAGAACAAGGGAAGAGCTTTTGTTGGGGCTGAGTACATTTCCGATGAAGAGGGGGAAGATGAGAGAAGGAGGCTGGAGTGGCTGGTTTGGCTTACTCCGAACCCAGGTCACTCTTCACATATGATTACCGCAAGGATTATTCAATGGAGTCTTCAACGCCAAATGATACTGGTTCTTCCTTTATGGCAAGAACAACACATGATGATGACTCCGATGACATTTCCCCCTCTATGATCGTCGGCTCTTGTCTAATGGCAAGGGAAGCAAAGGTAATGGAATCCCCACCTTCTTTATCTAGTATTCATGATAATGAAACTGATAATTAAGATGAAGTTTCTATGCTTAAGGAGATTTACAAAGTTAGATGCACTCTTCGTGCTGATGCTCTTGTCAAGTTCGATTACTTGATGGACTCCCTCAAAGAAAGGGACGAGTCTATTGAGGAATTAGAATATCATTTGAATGATGAGAAACAAAGATTCAATCTCCTAAGAAAAGAGTTGAAAAACGAAAGGTGCATATCTCAAGGCCTTAAGCAACTAGTTGAAACTTTTGAACTAGATAAAGCTAAGGACCAAGAAACTATTGAAAGGGCTCAATTAATGGCCCAAGATCTAGATGCTTCAAAGAAGGAGCTTGAAGTTGATCATGCTTCTCTCACTAAGGATCTTGACCACCTTGAAAAACCTAAAAAGCTTGTTAAGGATGAACTCAAGAAACTTGGAGAGAACCATGACCTACTCCAAGACACCTATAAGAAATCTTTTGGATCATTGAATGATCCCATTGTTGATGAAAATATTGCAAGTTCATCTACTTCATTTACTTGTGAGCATGCTAAACTTGTTGAGGAACATGTTCGTTTGAAAGAAGAGCTTTCTCTATATGTTGAAACCAATGTATATCTTGAATCTTTGGTAACCAAATATGGTCTCAACTATTATCCTAGTGAATCGGCTTGTGAGCAAGCAACTATTCTTGAGGAAAATGCTAGGTTGACAAAGGAACCTAGCCAAGTTCACCACCGCCAACAATAAGATGGGATTGGATGACCTTTTGAGTAAGCAAAGGTCAAACAATCAAAATTATGGACTTGGTATGCCCCCAAGCCCTACAAGAAGGAGAAACCTGCTCAACAGAAGAACAAGAAGGTCACTAATGTTGGCAAAGCCTCAAAGGGCAAAGCCACTAGTGGTGACCGCACGGGACCTAACAATCACTATGATTTATTTGTTGATTATTATGGTGATGTTTATGCTAAATATGTTAGCCCTCGTAATGGCTATGCTTATAGAGGGTACTCAATTTGGGTACCAAAAGATCTTGTTGCCATTACAAAGGAACCCATTAATCGATGGGTTCCTAAAACCTCTACTTGATTTTGTAGGGGTATTCCTCCGGTGGTCCAAAATGGGTGTTTGATAGTGGATGCACCAATCGTATGACCGGAGGAAGATGCGTGCTTGACCAATTCATAGAGGATGTCAACAAGAAGTCAAGCATCACCTTTGGTGACAACTCAAAGGGAAAGGTACTTGGGTATGGCAAGGTGGCAATCTCTAAGGACTTGTGCCTTGAGACGGTCATGCTTGTTGAGTCCCTTTGCTATAATTTGCTTTCTATATACCACCTTGCAGATGCCGGCTATAATTCATATTTTACTAATTATTGTGTGAAAGTCTTTAGGAGTGATAATCTCAAATTGGTCCTTGTTGGATATGTGGAGAACAACCTTTACGTGGTTGACCTCTCTAAAGAGAGCCCATCTCTCCCCACATGTCTATTGGCCAAACATGACGAAGGATGATTGTGGCATCGCCGCCTTGGTCATGTCAGTATGAGAAATCTTAAACAACTCCTAAAGGGCGAGCACATTGTTGGACTAACCGGCATTTCTTTTGAGAAAGATTGTGTGTGCAGTGCATGTGTAGCTGGAAAGCAACTCAAGAAGAGACATCCTATCAAGAGTATCGTCACCACGTCTAGGCCTTTGGAGATCCTTCACTTGGATCTCTTTGGGCCATCACATTATGATACTCTTGGTGGGAGCAAGTTTGGACTGGTCATTGATGATTACTCAAGATACTCTTGGGTCTTTCTCCTTAAGTCTAAGTATGAAACCTATAGAGAGTTCACCATCTTCGCCAAGAAGGCTCAAAGAATGTATGAATCTGAGATCAAGGTGATAAGGATCGACAATGGCATCGAGTTCAAGAACTACACTATGCAAGAGTTTGTTGATGATGAGGGCATCAAGCATGAGTTTCAGCTCCATACACCCCTCAGCAAAATGGTGTTGTTGAAAGGAAGATCCAGACTTTTATTGAGATGGCAAGAACCATGTTGAGTGAATTCAAGTCACCCCATAACTTTTGGGGAGAAGCCATCTCTACAACTGTTCACTACTCCAACCGACTCTTTCTCCGTCCCCTGCATAATAAAACTCCATACGAGCTTCTCACAGGTAACAAACCTAATGTCATGTACATTCATGTCTTTGGATGCAAATGTCTTGTTAATGACAATAAAGGAAAGCTCGGTAAATTTGAGTCTAGAACTATAGAGGGTACATTTGTTGGATATGTAGATAACTATCACGCCAATAGATACTACAACAAGCCCACTGGGGCTATTGAAGTATCTTGTGACGTGATGTTCTTGGAGGATAATGGCTCCCAAGTGGAGGAAGTTGTTCCATGTGCTGCAGGCGATGATGATCCTTCTAATGCCATCAAGCTTATGGGCATTGGACACATCCGACCCATCCATGGAGGTCCACACTAATGATCAAGATGATGGGATAGAAGCCTCAAGCTCAGCCCAAGTGGAGCCTTGCTCAACTCAAGTTGAACCATCAAATGCAGCCCAAGATCCAACCTCTACTCAAGATGAGTCGCATTCCGAAGAACAAGAAGAAAGCCCTAAACCCACTGGGCAAGACCATGATACTGTTCAAGAATCATCCTCAACCCATGGTCGAGCTCAAGTTGTCCCTCATGATCAAGTACTAGCAAGAGATGAATTTATTGATCATGAAGGAACCATTCGGAAGAGCAAGGCTGCTTCAAGGGCAAGTGACATGAAAGTAGATCAAGTCCTTGGTAGCATCTCAAGATGAGACACCATGCATTACTTATCACTTATTGTCAACATCATGCTTTTCTGTCTAGCTTTGAGCCACTCAAGGTACATGAAGCCTTGGTTGATCCGGATTGGGTAATTGCCATGCAAGAAGAATTGGAATGTTTCACCCGCAATGAAATATGGTCTATAGTTGAGAAACCCAAAGATCATCACATCAATGTAATTGGGACCAAGTGGGTGTTCAAGAACAAGCAAGATGAGAATGACATTGTCATAAGAAATAAAGCAAGGTTAGTGGCGCAAGGGTTTGCCCAAATAGAAGGTAAGGATTATGTGGACACCTTTGTGTCGGTTGCCCGTCTTGAAGCTATTCATCTTTTGCTTGCATTTGCATCTTTTAATAATTTCAAGCTATATCAAATGGATGTGGAAAGTGCATTTTTGAATGGTCCCCTAAAAGAAACTGCATATGTGGATCAACCTCCGGGTTTCGAAGACCCATGCCGCCCCAACCATGTGTACTTACTCCATAAGACACTCTACGGTCTCAAGCAAGCTCCACGTGCTTGGTATGAGTACCTTAATTAGGGATTTCTTACTCAATGATGGGTTTAGCATGGGTACGGTCGATTCCATACTTTTCACCAAGCGGGTTAAAGGGGGTCGCCTATTTCTATGTCAAATATATGTTGATGATATTATATTTGGTGGAACTAACCCTAATCATAACAAGGATTTTGAGCTATTAATGACTAGGAAATTTGAGATGTCCATGATGTGGGAGTTGAAGTTCTTTTTAGCCTTCCAAGTGAGGCAACTTGCAAAAGGCACCTTCATCTCTCAAGAAAAATATGTAAGGGACATGCTCAAGAAGTTCGACATGGCCAAAGCAAGTCCAATGAAGACACCCATGCCCATAAAGGGGCAGCTTGGCTCATGTGATGGTGAGAAGGATGTGGACCAAAAGGTATACTGTTCCATGATTGGATCCTTGCTCTACCTTTGTGCTTCTAGGCCGGATATCATGCTAAGTGTAGGGATGTGTGCTCGTTTTCAATCTGCTCCTAAGGAGAGCCACTTGGTGGCGGTCAAACGGATTCTAAGATACCTTGTTCTCACTCCTACTATCGGGCTGTGGTATCCAAATGGGTTAACCTTTGAACTCATCGGCTATTCGGATTCCGATTGGGCTGGTGATAAGGTTGACCGGAAGTCTACCTCTGGGGATTGCCAATTCATTGGCCGGTCAGTGGTGAGTTGGTCATCCAAGAAACAAAACTCCACTGCCCTATCCACCACCGAAGCCGAATACATATCCGCGACATCTTGTTGCACTCAGTTGTTGTGGATGAAGCAAACCTTGAAAGACTATGGTGTGTCTCTTGGTACGGTGCCTCTTCTATGTGACAACGAAAGTTCAATAAAGATCACCAATAACCCAGTTCAACATTGCCGCACAAAACACATTGACATTCGCCATCACTTCCTACGTGATCATGTTGCCAATGGGGACATTGAGCTCACTAATGTGGGAACAACGTACCAATTGGCGGATATTTTCACTAAGCCTTTGGATGAAGCCCGATTTGTAAATTTGAGAGGAGAACTTTGTATTCTTGATCCTAACAACTTAGATTGAACAACTTCTTGCACTATATTCTTGCATTTATCTTGCTATGTAGCTTAGTTGTGCAACACATATGGGGATAGTCATCTTACCATGACTTGGTATGATGCATACCTATGTGTGCAACATAAATAGACCCAATATCATCATGTGGACCCAAGCATGTCTCTTTGAAGTCTCATGACATTTGTGCTTTAACATAGGGGAGTAATCCCCCGCCCCTCATTGGCCTCAGTTGCAAAATGATTTCATTCTATGAGGCTAAATGATCTTATTGCAAAACAGTTCTAAAATGATTTATGACTCTTGATATATTTCGAATCATGCTCATTGTTGCTATTTACATCTTGTTTGGATTTCACTCCAATGGGTATGCCTAGAAAATCTTGCGTTTCCTACCCCATGTCTGTGCTCCTCCCTCCTCTTATCATGCGTCTATCTATCTATATGTACATGTCATCCTCTGATCATACACACACTGTTGCACAAAAAAAGGGAAAAAGGCAATTGCCAGCAGTCCGGTCCCTGGCCCGGTTGGGCCGGCCCGTGCGCCGGCCGACCCGGTCCCCAGCCTGGTCTGCCGGCCCGTGCGCCAGTCGACGGCTGTTTAAGTGGGACTGGGGGTTACCTGTTGGGGTCTTCTTCCTCACTTCCCCCCTTTCTACCACAGCATCCATTGGCGCCGCCCCTTCCCTCTCCACCTCTCCCTAGGGCATTCCCACCACTAGAACCACCCCAAACTCCACTCCACCATAGATCGAGTACCTTGGAACATCTTCACCAAGGGATTTGGTCCATCCACACTTGGAGTTCTTAGACTTTTACCCCTCAAGCCTCTCCTTGCAGTTCTTCTTGCTCCTTTGGGCAAGGGAGAGCGATGTCTTCGGGTAACTCCCCTCCTCACCTTCCTATGTCTTGATTCCCTCATACATTGCACATTTGTTGAGGGATTTGAGAAACTAGGGTTAGGGTTAGGGTTTGTCTAGTACCTCATGCCATTAGAATGTCACACACCTCTATGCACAAGTTTCACTCTACATTGTTGTAATATATGTACAATTATATGAGCTTTTGCATGACTTTGTGTTGAAAATCTGGAAAATTCTTAATGATTCATCAGTACCCGGCCTATGGCCCGGCGTGCCGGCTCTCACACCGGCCGGCCCGGTGTGTCGCCCGGCCAACCGGCTGACAGACCGTCTGGTCCGGTCTACAACTCGGTTGTGCCGGCCGATGCGCCGACCCACCGACCACCCAGATTTTCGCACAACTTCGTCAAAACACTTGTATATATGTTACACTTTTGGCCTCCTTATTTCTGATGACATGTACACTTATCCCACTGCTATTCTCGCTCTATTTGCTCATTCACACGTGTTGTTGCCAAGAGGGGCAGGAATGAGAGGCCCCCGGGGTGTCGAACTAGCACCCGTATGCCTAGCAAAGCAGCCCGGAGCAGTGTACCTAGCAGTTCTGCAGGAGGTAGGACCAAGTCAACAGGAAAGAAAAGGAAAATCAAAGACACAGTTCCAGGTTATGATCTTGTTGAGAAAGTGCCAACATTCAACGTTGGTACAGTACATGCTGCTTCTTGGAGGAGACTCAGAGAGGAGAATCCCTATAGGTTCGAGGAAAGAACCTATAACAGTGGAGATACGGAATTCTGGACCAACACTCAGTTGAATATCTGGGATGATTTCTACAACTGCCCATAGCTCATGAGGAATGGTGTCATTGTGCAGCCCAAGGCCATCAACAAGGAAGAACTTACCATGCTCCAAACCACTTAGTACCGCTTTATGGTTGATACCTTGCAGAAGATGGGGCTGTTTGATCTTGTGTGCTTGAAGCCTGGCAGCACAAAGGGTGTTGGGGTGTATTGCTTAATCCTTGTCCGTCAATTCCACTGCACTGTTTTCTTTCATGATGATGCTGCTCGCACTATGACTTGGATGACTGGGCAAGAGCAGTATACTTGCAACTACCTTGACTTCTGTCAAGCCATGAGATTTGGTAGTGGTCGTGCTCATGGTTTTTAGATTCACTCTCAGGAGCAATTCACTCATGGGGACATTGCTTTCTGCTATCCTCCTGAGCCTACACATGCTCCTCCAACCATCTCAGGGATGTACTACTCTTATCTAGTGCTTGCCAAGATATTTCGGAGAGTCTCATCAGCAAGTCAGGAGGCTCAAGTGAATGCTGAGCCTACCATCTTAATCTCATCCACTACTGCCGTCCTAAAAATATTAGGACAATTGATGGTTGTGACTTCCTCTACTATGAGCTGAGGCGCTCTGTTCGCAATCATATGACTCCAAACTATGCTCAGTATGTTCAACAACTCATCAATACAGTTGTGCCAACTCCTAACAACAAGAAAGATCAACTGATAAAGATGGAACCATTCAAGATTCCTCAACGGGGAAACAAACTGGAAATCCCATCTATGATGCCTTTTGAGCGCCGGTCCAAGGAAAGGCATGACCCTGCAGCTAGCTCCAGCTCTTCTATGCGTCCCAAGCGGGGTGCCTCTCGCTTCTTGGTTAGCCTATGGCAGATGTGCAGGAATACCAATGATGTTGCTCATCAGAGCCTTGCCCTAAACCAAGAGACTAGGAGGCACCAAAATGATTTCATGGCTGCAAGAAACCATCCCGTTCCTCCAGATGGACCTGAGATGGAGCATGTGGTTGCACCAACTTGGGAGATGCCTCCCATTGATGATGAAATGCTCCAGAACTTTGATCTCTCCCTGTTTGCTCATGGTGGTGTTCCTCCTCCGAGGACTAGATTTGCTCCTGCTCCTGATGCTCCTGGATATGGAGATGATGATGAAGATAATGAAGAATATGATGAAGCTTCAAACATCATTTCTTATTTCTTCATGATGTTGATATCTTGAAGGTACATACGAGAGCTCATGCCATCTTATCCTTCATTCTTGAAGATATGCTTCCAGTAGGATCAACTTTCACATGGTCATTCTTTGGATCACCCTTTGAACATCTTGGCCATCACTTGATCTTATTCACTTTGTTCATCTTTCAATCTTGATGACAATAAATGGCTGAAGAATGGACTAACAACAAATCCTACAAAAGTAACTCAATGCAAACATTTATTCATAGAGATTATCATTAATTACCAAAACCACACATGGGGCTCCCTACGCTTTCAACATCTTACATGTATTAGACCATCGTTGGACCATATTTACTTTATTGTTATTTCCTTGTATTACAATTCCCTTTTCAACATATATTATTTTGAAATCTTTGCATCAGTCATAGTTATCTCTGCACCAATATTTACGCATGTCAATTCCTTCACCTCATTATTGTTTTGATATCCATTTCTCTTAGAAATGTTGTAAATTCATCCCTGCGTACACTTGAGGGTATGAGTAACTCTAACCAGCTATGGGTTCTCAACCTCTAAGAGTAAAAGTATCAATGCCGGTTGGGATAAATGTTCTCAAATGCTCTTAAAGAAGGGGAAAAGGCTTGGAACTCAACAAATATTAGCTTCCCTTTCAAATCCTCTCACTCTTCTTACTTAGGAAGGCTTGAATTAGATAGGAGTAGTAGGGAATGTTTGTGGACCGTTGGCATAAGATATTTCAAAGATTTTCCCTCGCCAACAGATGTGAGGGGGTATCCATAGGTTAGGTAAAGTGGTTCCTAGAATAAAAATTATACATTTGGATTGTCCGAGTTCTAAGACCTAGATGGTCTGGGTGGACATTTGACGAGTCAACCATTGGTCAAAGTATGGGCTACAAGTTTAAGGGATAGTTTAGGAGGGTAACTAGGAGCATCCATGTGGTTACCCGAACAATATTCCTCCTAATCGAGAGCATCGACTAGTTTCCCGATTCGTTCGGTCTCCTAGCAGAGAGCACCCACACATATGCTCGGATACTTCCCCAAATGGTTTGACCCTAAATGTACATTCGGATTGTCCGAGTTCACTGAGTCATCTACATTGTCTAAGATTTTTTGGCTTTGGGTAAAGGTTTTACATCAAGTTTTTGGGGGACAAAAAAAGGATATGGACATTTGTCATTTCACTTTGGCCATTGATGACCCTCTTATTAGTGCTACTTATTTACAAGTAAAAGTGATACATAAGATTACAAACGGAAGTAGAGAAATATGAAAGAAACTACCAGAAGACCACCTCTTTTCTTATGTTCTTATTTGGTAATGCATCGTTATATTTGCATAATATCTCCACACATTTATATCACACATTAGTCCCCATATATTTAATTACCCAAATCGACATATAGGGGTCATTCGCAAGTTAAGCACATTTCAATACTACCTCAGTGTGCAATTTTGGTAACTAGCCATGTGAGACCTAGGGTTCGTGTGGATTTTTTTTAACCGCAAAATGGTATGTGAATGACTCCAAATATATATAAGTTTCTGAACATGATAAGCTATACTCGAAATGTATGCAAGTTGGTGAACAATGCTAAAGTGTGCCAAGTGCAAAACCGACGAATGCTTTAGTTTGTCGGTTTCGATAACTTCAGCTCGCTACAATATCTTCCGATAGAGAAGGTTAGAACAGAGGTGACATATATAGTCATTGAAACAGGTAAGCATCGCAAACGCTAGATGATAGGTGACAGGTGACGTAGTGATGACTTGTCATCTCAAAAGTCATGTAGATCATATCTTCCTCTTATCTTGAAGATTGCGTATTTGCATACGTAATCGTTGGATGTTAGCAATATATAGCCAAATCTGCTTGCCATCCGTAAGGCAGTAGCGTCATATGTTCCGAAGAGACGACACAATTGCCAACATGGTCTATTTTCCCCAACGAGCTAAATTTTAAATTGTGGATCGTCCACCGATAACTTAAAAAATATATAATACGTCTTGTCCTCCCTGTCTCCACACACCACCGCTATCTCATTCTCCATGTAGTATCTTGAGTCAACACCATACTCTCTCGCATGCCCCCATCTCCCTATGATGCTTTGTCCTTCGGTCCTAGGGAGAAAGACAACCGTCCCCTCCAACTCCAGCAACATCAGAAGAAACTTAGTCTGGGGGAAAGAAGAGAGCAGGAGACATGGAGAACCACAAGCATACAATGGTTGCAAGGTGGCGACGAGGCGTGAATCATGAGCGTACATACACTGCAAGGTGGCGGCCCTCTCCACATATATAATATATCTTCTCTCCATGTATCCACACACCACCGCTATCTCATTATCCACGCAGTATATCGAGTCACCACTATACTCTCTCGCATGCCTACTGATGCTTTGTCCTTCGGTCCTAGGGAGAAAAACAACTGTCCCCTCCAACTCCAGCAACATCAGAAGAACCTTAGTCCCGGGGGAAAGAAAAGAGCAGGAGAGATGAACAACCACAAGCATACGTTCGTTGCAAGGTGGCGACGAGGCGTGAAGCATGAGCGTACTTACACTGCAAAGTGGCGGCGCTCTCCACATGTGAAGAAGGTGAATCATGAAACTGGAGGCGAATCCACCGGTGAGGCACCTTTTTAAGTTTCAGAAACTTTACGGGACAAACGAGTCACAAAGTTTTATTATTGTATCGCAAAGGAATTTTCCTCACCTCATCTCATGATTTCCATGGAATTTGTGCTATCCCCACCCCCACAACACATGATATGCAAAGAGATCATTAAGTTATTTTCAATTCTAATCGATTTTTCACAACAATTGGACTTCTTTTTGGGAAACAATTTCTTTTAGTTTAGGTATAATTGGCAGAACAAGATTTAGCTCGTGGTGTAGACCATGGGGTGGTGAGAGAGAAGGGGAGAGGGGAGAAGGAAATAGTCCAACTTTTTAACTGCATCTCTCCAAATAGAGAAGGGAAACGAAAGGATAGATAGAAGGGAAGAGGTCAGTGAGACCGCCACCCTTCCCTCCCCTCCCCTCACTCCCCCTGCCTCTGTCCGGGTTACCCTACCTCCGCTCCTCCCACCCATAGCTGGAGAGAGAGAGAAAGTGAGGGCAGGGTTTGGCTGGTAGATGCGCGAGTAGCGGTGTCGAGGCCAAGAAGGGGAATGGGAGGCGACGGGAGGCCCAACGACGGCGGCGGCGGCGGCCACCCGCACCAGTTCCAGTACCAAGCTCTCCTCGCCGCCGTGCACACGCAGGGCCCCAACAACACACTCCCCTTTCCCCTTCCTCCCCTCAATGGTCAGTTCCTCTTCCTTTCTTGATTGCGCATTCACATTTTCACCACCCGAACGCAGCCAATGCGCACCCGCTTTACTGGATTTAGGGTACGGCAATCCCTTCCAAGTTCCGCCTTTTTTGCCGATCTACCATGTGCCTACCCTGCGGGAATCTATCCATAGCTGCTCGCGGTCATATTCTTTATTGTACATTCCATCTATGGTCCGATTCAACGGCACTTACCTCATTTTGCAAATCAAGTAGACTGATCTAGGTTTTATTCTTTATTTACTGGAAGACAAGAGAAGAAGCTACCAACTGTTGACCCTGTCCATGTTAATTATATTTGTATGCTAATATAATACGCCTCCCTTGTTTACTAGTAGTACATTACGGCTCACCCTGTCATTTGTGGCCTTATAAGAAAATAATTATACAATGTACATGTCACCTGCAGGACCTGGAGCTGATTCACCCACAAACACTGCTGCTCGCCAGCCTCCGACGCCGAGAGGATTCTCCGATTGGAGCGCGTCCACCAGCGCGTTCACATCACTCGTGCAGAACCCTCCTTCCTCCAACACTGCCAATGCATACCATTACAGCCTATCCCCGTGTTATGCTTTCTGGACCCATTACATGCTCAACAAGAACGCATATAGCTACTATCCTGCACCTAATCAGGAGCACGGGCACCCTTTCTACCATGATAACAACCAGGCTAAAGATCCAGGTAAATTTTACTCACCTCAACTCCTACCCTATGCCCTACTTTTTTTCGTAACGGACAGCGGTGCATGATACCTGGTATGCTTGTTAAGTGAATAGAATCAGAAATGGGATGCCTTCTCTCAGAAAACCAGAAAGATTGTGATTCACTATGATTGCACCCATAACTAGAGCTTTTTCCAACTAGAATTTTGACTGAGCTTATTTCATATGGGGCGTTATTTATGTACCTCTTAACTTGAGCGAGTAAGTTCTTTTCTCAAGTTATTTGTACCTCCGTACTCAGAGCATAGTCTGTGAATCGACTGCGTTCCTACTGGACCTGAGATCTCTTGTTCTTGCATTCAACTGAGGCACCGACTTGTAATAATCAGGATTTATCGTTCTTGTAAATGTGGGGCTACTAATGGTGGGTTTCTAGTCAAGATCATCTTACTTCGTTTTTGTATATGCTATCCAAATGCAGGTTCTGTACCCAGCTTTGGTCTTGAGTCTTTTAGTACAACATCCCTAGCACCAAACATGTCGGCTCATATGCCTCCTATGGAAATGCCTCCCATGGAAGGGCCCCTATCTGTGAAAGAACCTGAAATTTCAGAGGTACAGATACGAATTCTTCAAGGTTTAGAGAAACTTTCAAGACTGTATGATCCTGCCTAACGTATACTGCTGCAAAATGGCTACTGAACAGGACGTGCCTGCTAGAGTAGTTAGAATTAAGGACGAAATGGAAACCAGACATGGAGTTGAACTTAAATGTGAAACAGCTGACATTCTTCCAGAGTTGAAGCAAGGACATGAAAGTTGTGCCACTGTGAGTAACACGCTACACTTAACTTTTTCTCTTTTCTGTATCGGATTTACTGTACATATTTCTCTCCTGCATTAGATCTCTGCTTGGTTGGTGCAGCACTAAAAAGTTAATAGTGAAATGGAAAATGAAGGATGACAAACTTGTACTAGTAAAAATGCACAATCAGAAGATTGATCCAGTAAATAAACAATTAAACATATAACTTCTTCCATAATTAATGTGCTATTTTCCTTTTCTGTGTACCATGGGGACATTAAGAAATTCAACTCCGGAGAATACCAAGTTATTTTGCGCAAGGAATTGACGAAGAGTGATGTTGCAAATGTTGGAAGAATTGTGTTACCCAAGGTATGATTCTGTCACGATGCTCTCTGAAAATTATAATGCTGTCTGAAATACCGAACCGCCTTTCTTTTCAGAAAGATGCAGAAGCTAGTCTTCCACCATTATGCGAAAGGGATCCTCTGATACTGCAGATGGATGACATGGTGCTCCCAGTTACGTGGAAGTTTAAGTACAGGTACCTTTTCAGCCCCTGCACTCATATTATGACATATTTCGCATGCAAAATTCTAAAAGCAATAATGAAAGTTTTGGTTCTGAAACCTGAATACAGTGGCTTGAATATGAATTATTTCTTGGGGAAGAACTGAGGGGTTGAAGTCATTGCTGATGTGGTTTGGTTTATGACAGTTAGGCACAGCATGTAGAAATGGATACTCCCTCCTTTCCATAAGGCATACATATTTTGTGTTAATTATTTTTAAAGTTCCACCAAGTTTATAGAAAAAAATGACGTCTACGGTAACAATCAATATCAGTAGATTCATCATGAAATATGTTTCCATAAGGTATTTATTGGTTGTTGTAGTTCTTGATGATTTTTCTATAAACTTGGCCGGACTTAAAAAGGTTTCACTTATGACAATATCTAGATGTATTTTTGGGAAGGAGGGAGTGCATTTTTATATATGTTGACTCAAATGCTGACCCACTCAAATTCTGTCACAAGAGTGCAACTGATGCAATGCCATTTCAGGTTCTGGCCCAACAACAAAAGCAGAATGTACATTCTGGATTCTACAAGTATGCCTCAATATGGAACCAGTTACAGCTCTTAATATTTTCTGAGTATGAGCATGTTGATTAATCGAACCATCCTGTTCTTTTGTCAGCTGAATTTGTGAAGACACATGGTCTTCAGGCAGGGGACACCATCATTATCTACAAAAATCCTGTCCCTGGCAAATATGTATGTAAACTTCTCTTCCTGTCCGTACATACCAAACTAATATCTATGTTTAAGATCGGCATTTATGGCCTGTAAATTTCAGTTATCACTTTTGGCAGAGCTTGCTCAAAATCAGATTAAACAAAACTTCCTAATCTCGCAAACCGTGCATCAAGCCTATCCTGTGATGCTAAGTTGCTAACACCAACTGCCAGTCCCATACATTTTCTTTTCTCAAGACAATTTTAAGATAAGATCTCGCTTTATATCATTTTCTTACCTCGGTGTCGCATGCAGATTGTCCGTGGGGAAAAGGCCATTCAGCAGACATTGAACCACTAGAGTATGCGGATGCGATTACGACTGCGTCAGTGAAGGCATTTCAAGCGAGCAGTGTGGTTTTACCATAAGTTCGCGATCCAAGAGAACTCGACGGAGTTGAGCCTGCTAAGGAATTCATGACAGCCTGACTTGTTAACCGGGGAGTGAATGGGAAGATCTTTAATGTGTTGGCGAAGAGCTCAGCACGACATCTGAGATTGGGGAAACCTCATGCGTCTTTTTGCTCGTCTTTCTTCTAATTGAGTTGTATTTGCAAACTTGTGTTCTACCTTCAGAATAGCATTTGCCGTTCTGTAAATATTTTTGGACCCATAAGATAAAATGAAGTGGCCTGGACGTTTGAACACGCTGTTTCTCTTGTGACAGAAGAGCCAGACATGAGTGCCACACTGTCGCCGTGGCCTTAAAAGTGGAGGGCTGAGAAGACGTCTTGTACAAGACGCAAAGAGGCGCGGAATGAGTGTAGTTTAGAGATGGTGACACAGCATGATAAGACGGTCTTAATAAAGAAAGAGAACCTAATAAAATACTGTGCCACTGGTCAGCCCTGTGCTGGTTTACATAATGTCAACATTAATCTAATCGTGTAAATATGCATCCAACATTCCGGTGTTGTAAAAGAGGCGTCGCACGTTCTGGTCGCTGTGGGTGGCGCTCGGGATCCACGAGATCTCTTGATACCTCATTATAAAGCTTTAGGAAAATTATACTGTAGGTAACTAGCACGTGGAGTGAACGTCTTGCAAGAAACATCCAAATTTTGATAAATTTCAGATAACCGATAAATTTTAGATGACCTTTATAAAAAGAGGGAGTACGATGGATGTCAACTGCCTTGATTATTGTATCATGACAACTCCTGGATGTGTTCAGTAGGCAGAACGTCTGATCCATAGTGGGTTCCAAGTTTTTACAAAATATGACAGGTTAGAAACACAATGCTCTATAAATATATAATAGTACCTCCGTTCAAAAGTAGGTGTGATGTATCTAGATACATTTTAGTTATAGATACATTTGTATCTAAAAAAAGTTACGATCCTTACTTTTGGACAGAGGGAGTACTTAAAGATCAAACTCATATTCCTTTGTGAGGTAAGAGAATGCACACATGCGTTGTTCCACTATTTGAGATTTCAGATTTAAAAGCAAATACACTTGGAAGGTGTGATAAAATCAAATTATGAATGGACTTCCATCCTTTTTTTTTCTTGTGTCGAACACATGAGTCACTTTGACTCAACATTTGATCGGGTTGAAGTGCCACTTTTCCCAGATTGTGGCAAACAAACGACATGGAAGATTTTAATAAAACTAGCTTTTTTTCATAAGTTTGACAAAATATGAACTTAACTGAAAAATAATTTTGAAACAACATTCTTTGGTGATGCTGTGGGGGAAACTCTCATTTGCAACTAGTTGCGCCCGCACCCCATTTTTTGTTGTGACACTTCCAAGTTTCCAAAAAATACAAACTAAAATTCTTGACATACATTGTGTTGTGTCTTGTGCATCTGTGAAGTTTCATCTCGATGCTGTGGCCCAAGGAGTCTACTCTATAGCTGAAGCCTTGCCCATGACAACCATGATGCCATGGACAATAACTTCATGCTATAGGACATAGAGAGTTGTGTTGTGGTGTTATGCAAGGTCAGGTTCCGTCATTGTCCTGCAAGATTGTAAGAACTATCTACCTATTGATTAATACACAACTTCCCTTAAAAAAACTTCATGCTATAGAGGATGGTGCCATAGGTCGCGACTTCATGCTATAGAACATGGCTCCGTGAGATGGGGCGGCGGCGCCATGTGTAAAGGTTAGTTTGTGAAATGATTTCAAAATAAGGTTATTTTGTGCCGACTTTCCAAGATTATGTTATTTCTATAAAAATTGTCAACCATATGTTAACGGTTTTAAATATTCGTTGGGCTTTTAATAATCCAAAGTTTCGCTAGTGGGCCGGATAAGTAATTTCGTAAACCAATGTGCGCCTACTGCGGATTTCGATGCCACTAAGATATTTCGATGGGACCATATATAAGCAAGAAATCACCGAGAGGACCAAAAAAACCTCACAATGGTCTCGACCGCACACCCCCCCCCCCCCCGCCGCCCCTCCCCATCTTTTTGCGACCCCATCGCCGTTCATAAGGCCCCAACCATGGCGGCTGATTTGGCCGCACAAGATCCTTAGCCAATCTCGTCATCTCGTTTGGCGCAACCGCCGGTACACCTAACAACCTTCCGCTCCTCCTCCTCCTCCCCCGCCCGAAGCATGCGTATTTCCTATGGGAGTTGTTATTGTCCTCGTTCCATCCAACCTCTCCCTACATCGTCGCCTCCTGTAGTATACCGTGGCGCTACCCTATCGGTGGTCAGTGCTGAACGGAATACTAGGACCGGAGAAAGGCGAGTAAATTCGACATCAATCTCCGCAAATGAATTAAGGTAAATCAAGCCCTTATACAACCTTAGTTCTAGATCTAAACTCACATGTTTTGGTTAGTGTGTTCATGTTTCGTCGACGAAATGTACTCCCTCCGATCCGGAGTATCTTTTTTGATACTCCGGATGGCGCAACCGTCGGTACATCTAACAACCTCCTCCTCCCCCTCCCGAAGCACACATATTTCCTATGGGAGTTGGTGTTGTCCTCGTTCCATCCGACCTCTCCATAGATCGGCGCCTCCTACAGTATATCGCGCCGCTACCCTATCGGTGGTCAGTGCTGAACGGAATACTAAGACCGGAGAAAGGCGAGTAAATTCGACACCAATCTCAGCAAACGAATTAAGGTAAATCAAGCCCTTACACAGCCTTAGTTCTAGATCTAAACTCACATGTTTTGGTTAGTGTGTTCATGTTTCGTCGACGAAATGTACTTCCTCCGATCCAGAGTATCTTTTTTGATTTTCCCTTCTTTTTTTCTGATTAAAAAAGTTTGGAAAATCCGGCGAGGAAAGTGTCTATGTTCATCATTATCCATCCAAAATACTAGTACCAAAAGCACTGGAAAAGAAGTAGAAAAGGAAAGAAACGAACAGAAAATCATGAGCTGGTAGATATATATTTCGCGTCATCAATTCAGCACCATCAATGCTTGCCTGAAGTGAGGAGAACGCACACGGTATTCTCCAAACCCGGCGGCGAGTCCATCAACCGCCGTCGATGCCAGATCGTGCGGCTGGTGGCCAGCGTGCCCCTCACGAGGTCCAGGCGGGCGGAGAGATTATTTTTGCGTGCTTTCTTCTTCTGGTTATTCACATTGGAGCAGACACGGCAGCGAAAATCGCAAGGTGGGGAGGAGGAGGATTCCGAATCGCAGTTGCAGCCCAGTAATCCACTCCACCGCCGCCCGCCCGCGCGGATTCGATCGCCGCCGCCACCATCGCCGCCACCGCCCCGCCCCGCCGCTGTAGGAACCCTCACCTCACCGCCACCGCCCCCTCCCCCCCCGTCGGATAGGGTCTTCCCGTCGTGCCGCGCTGCGAGCTGCTAGGGTTCGCCCTGCCCTCGCGGTTACGGTCACCCCCTTCGCCGACTGGCCTGTACTCTTCACCGGGGTACGGGCGGATTCCGGGGAAGAAGCAGCGCGCATAGGGGCCTCGCCGCCCGATGGCTCCCGCCGCCAAGCGGGGCGCCAAGGGCACCAAATGGACCAGAGACCCGCAGCTCGGAGACCTGGTCCTCGCCAGGGTCAAGGGCTACCCTTTCTGGCCAGCCAAGGTCCCGCCTACACCCCTGCCCTGCTCTGCCTGCTACCTAGGGTTTTCTTTCTCCCCCCCCTCCCCATAGCGACCGCCTCCTTTCTGCTTCTTTCTTGCCCGCATCTCTGCCTGCCTGCCTGAATCCTGATATGTCTTGTAGTATGTTTGAATCTCTGCTTCAGCCAGCCATGAGGGTTAATGCTTCTTCTCTATGCAGGTGAGCAGGCCGGAAGACTGGAATCAGGTGCCGGCTCTGCGCAAGTTCTTTGTCCTCTTCTATGGCACCAAAGAGATGTAAGCCCACCATCTTGCTTCATCGGTTACTTGCTCCTTTTGTCGCCACTTTTAACGGTATTCTAACCGGCAATTCGACCGCCTTACCGTACGCGTGCCGCGTTCTTGATTAATGCACTACCTCAAACTTACCTTTTTGTGTCTGATTTACATCTATCATGCATTTCTTAGGAGATCATCTAGCAGCTGATCAATTACTAGCAGTCGAGATCACACGCGGGGAGTATTAGGGGTATCCCCAATTTATTGCCTAAAACTCTATCTAACTAAGCTTGCTGAGGCACGCCACGTGTGACGTGTCGGCAAGTATTACATGCTTTGGCTTTGGGAACACCAGTGTTCTGTCTGCTTTAGTGAGAACATATCTCTTCTTTGTGGCTAGATGTATTTTTATATGTGCACTAACTAATTGATGAGTGATGAGAGAGGGTAATCGTGGCTGTTAAAACTTAAGGCCACTATCACACTCTTTTACCAGAAGACAAAGAAATCATTTGATTCTGCTTTAAATAACAGCTTGTACTGAATTTGCAGTTTTCAATTCTGTCTATTTTATTTAAACCTGGGTATTGCTTTATCTGACTTCCTGCTTGGGTTGATACGTAAACTAGACATTCTCTGGCATGTGTATATCACTGTGCACGTACAAATTTATCTCTTCAGTGTAAAAGTTTTAAGTTGTGTGGTTAGTAGCAGCAGCAATGATCTAGGGTTAAGGTCGGTCTACGAGGTACAATTATCTATTGACTGAAAGATGAAACTAGTGCTTTTATGCCGAGTTGGAATCTGAACTTATGGCTCTTTGCTTCTAACTAGAGCAGTCTTTTCTTTTGACTGTCAGTACTCTTGACCACTCCCATGGCCTTTCATTTTCTTCCATCCAAAGTAAAAGTGAGAATGCTTTCAGTTCTTGTAACTTGAGCCTGTATAGCAAGCTCTCCTAGAAATTCTTGAGTATGTTGTTCTCTTCAAATTTTGGTAGACAATGATCTTTAGATCTGTTTAAATTTAAATTACATTGGTGTTTAACAGAACAACTAAATTACTTCATTTCAGTGATTCCTTTTAGCTTATAAGGTGCTTGCTAAATGGAGCATTTCTTTAATTGCTTTAAATCCCTTTACCATTTCCTCTAGATACAACATTTGTTTGTTTCCCCTGCTGTCCTCCACATCTGTGTTCCTTTGCTATTTTGAGCTTACTGTGACAACTCTTTCAAGGCTAAAGTATAAGTATCACTTGATTGCTAATGAATGAATATCTCCTACAGTGGTTTTGTAGCTTTGCAAGATCTCATGCCATTTACAGAAGAGGTGAAGAATGACTGGGTAAATCAAGCTCGAGAGAAACGCTTACCGAAAAGATATGCGAAAGGTCTTGAGGAAGCCTTGGTGGAGATATGCAATGCCTATGATGAGCTACCAAATTCATCTGAAACTGCAAAATCATCTGAAACTGGAAATGGTTTGTTGCCTGATCAAACTCTTGATCTGATTGAAAAACCTACAGACCTCCTTGTAAAGCCACCTGATGATGGTGGGCCTCAAAAGCTGGAGCAAATGGAAGGTGATAGTTCTATGAAAAACTTGAATTCTTTAGGGCACATTTCAGGAACTGAAGAGGATGTGAAAGATGGTGGTCATGACAGAAAGGATCCTTTTCCAACAGCTTCTAAAAGGAAAATATCTGTAGAAAAGGATTCTGGCCATCCCAAGAAAAAGAAACCTGTTGCATCAAAGTCAGCTACCGACCTGCACTTTGAACAAGAGCATTCATCAATCTTTCCATGCTCTGAAAGAGAGACTGAGGACCAGAAAGTTGGCAAAGAGAACCATTCGACCGGAGATTTAATTTTGGACCCTACTGTACAGATAGTCTGCGCTCTTGCAGTGCCAAAGAAATGTAAAACCGAGAAGCAGTTGAAGGATGCTGACAGGAAGGAAAACAAGCATGTCGATGTCACTGGTATTTCTACGGGTACTGCTCCTGAGGCTTTACCTGTTAGTGTACCAAACAATGGTGCTGACAAAGAGAGCACAGGATTTAAAAAGTTGAAGACGATGATGAAACCATCAGCTACGGAAAAATCAGAGAGAAAGGATCATAATAGCAAAGTAATACTTGACAAGCCTAACAAACAGTTGACTGGAAAGTCACCTGCTGTATTTTCTCCCAATAAGAAATCTATGCCTGCTAGTGGGCAGCGCAAGCCGGAGGGTAGCGCTGATATGCGTCCGGCAAAGAGGCCAAAACTAACTGACAGAGCCAATGAAACAGTTAAGTCAGGGGCACACAGCGAGCCAAAGTTACCTGTTGATAATAAAAAGGATATTTCTGTGAAAGATGAGAAATCAACTTCCGCAGGAACTGGAAACAGCACATTTCCTGAGATTGTGACCACCGGTGATAAGACAAGGAAATCAGGTGTAGTTTTATCACCCTTACCAAGGCTGCATTCAGAGGGATTGGAACAGCCACCCGGTTCTGCAACCAAGTTAAGTGTTTTTGATAGTGCTAAGAAGGGCTCCAGCATAAAGGAGAATGGCTCACGTGTTGGTAGGCCATTGGAAAAGCCCAGGAGAAGAGCGTGTCGTTTTGAGGATGACGAGGAGGAAGAACAACGGACACCACCGCATAAAACTGTGGCCAAACCAACCTCCAAACATGTAGCCCCAACAGAGAAGATCCATCAGACAGGTATTCGGGGAATTCCTTCCTCACAAGTTGGGAATATTTCTGCAAAAAAATCTGGTGTGGCAAGAGAAGAGAAACCTAGAAGTGTTGGAAGGTCACCTGTGAAGCATGAGCCAATTTATTCGCCAAGTCAAAATAAAGTGCTTGCTAGACAAGGAAGAAAATCAACCACCACCTCAATCAATACTTCTGCTGAATTGGGTAACAAGATTAACCTGGCAGATCGCAAGTCCTCTGGACAATCAAGAATGCCAGCACCATCTGAACTGAAGAAACCACAAGGTAGTTCTTCTAAAGTATTGTATAATCAGACACCTGGGAATTCTCATTCTCAAAGCCATGCTGCCTTAGAGAAGAATTTGCTTCTGTCTAAATCAGAAAATGCCAAGGCTAAAGCTAAGCCTAGCACACAGTTGCCTATAGCTGTGGAGAGTAGATTAAGTGCCAATTTTTCAGGTGAACGAAATGTGAAGCTGGATCACTCGAAAGAGGACAGGTATACTGCTTTGGATCAGCCAAGTTTCTTTCATATGCCCTTTTAGTCCATGTTTATACAGGTTAGCTATGCACTTTGTTGATGTTGCAGTTTCCTCTTATGCAGATCAAATTTTGTTGATAAAGCTGATGTTGCCGAGCCTAGTGCTGACTCTGTCAAGTCAATGAAGAATCTTATTGCAGCTGCTCAGGCAAGGAGAAACCTTCTTGCGTCTGGTCAAGGGAATTCTGATGGATCTTTTGCGGACAATGCTGTTCTTGCCTCCACACCATATGGCTTGCCTGGACTAAGTCCTAGTCCTGGCTTTCACATTCGATCTGCGTCTAAAATTGCTATTTCAGAGGGTGACATTATGCAATTTCAAGACTCCATCGCTGAACCTAGTCAACAAGTTGACCTGAAAAAGCCTGCAGAAACTCACCGTGAACATGAAAAGAGTCCAAAACCTAAGCAATCCAGTGGTTCACTGAGTGGTGGTACCGATGCAGCAATTGCACGTGATGCCCTGGAGGGAATGATAGAGACACTATCGAGGACAAAAGATAGTATAGGTCGTGCTACGCGTCATGCAATTGAGTGCTCGAAACATGGCATTGCGGATGAGGTACCCCCTCACACCCACACCCCTTCATGCACTCACAGACACATTGTCTGATCATGTACATTCATTAACCCACATACCATCAGCAATTCAGCATCTCCTTTTCATCACAAGCCAAGTATTCTTATTAATTTGTTTCATTATTTATCATCAGATTGTTGAGCTTCTCATAAGGAAAATGGAGAGTGAGCCTAATTTTCACCGCAGAGTTGATCTCCTTTTCCTTTTAGACTCCATAACACAGTGTTCTCACTCTCATAAAGGTGACTTTTCTTTGTATTACATCATACCTCAGAATTATGTGTTTCCTTAGTCTCAAATTTTAATTATCCACTTCTCTCAAATGGTTAGGCGTTGCTGGGGCTTCATATGTTCCCAGTATCCAAGCTGCATTACCTCGTATTTTGAGCGCTGCTGCTCCACCTGTAGCTGGTGCTCGTGAAAACCGACGCCAGTGCCTCAAAGTAATAGCTTCACTGCTAACTGTTTCAGTTTTAATTTCCACAGGCAATTTACATTTCTAACCATTGGCTTTGCAGGTTTTAAAATTGTGGCTACAGAGAAAGATTATGCCAGAAGAAGTACTGCGAAGATACATGAATGACTTTGAGGGGCCAAATGATAATACAAGCACAGGTTTGCTGCTCAGGCGACCATCCCGAGCTGAACGTTCTGTAGATGATCCTATTAGGGAAATGGAAGACATGCTTGTCGATGAATATGGAAGGTATTATATACTCCCTTTGTCCTTTCATATTTAATGTGTTGGAATCGATACAGTTAAATGCTACCACCATTATGCTCATAAATCTCAGGGCAGAGAACTACCTAACTAGATTTGTCATTGAAATTTAGTGTTTTCTATTAATTTATTGTAATAGGAAGTTGCATAAAGGCAATGGTCAAAGTCACATTTGATTTTGAATACCATAGAAGTCAAAACATCAAATAGAAAAGAACAGAGAGAAGGGAGAACTATTTACTAGCTCGTAACTCGGTATGATTGGTTTTATTTTTGTGGCTGAAAGTTATAAGTTAGTATGATGGATTTTAGATTTCTGTACAAATATTCTAAATCTAAAATGAGTACCACCTAATGAACACTTGACCGTGAGTTAACTCTTCAATTAAGCTCTGGGTTTTCCTTGATATCTCTTCTAAGTAGATCTGGCCCATACTGGATGCATGATGTTATATGAGCTTTGAGCCCTGTGCACAGCAGCAGTGGTGTGGGCTTGGCAGTGCACATGCTGGCACCCTTGTATGGGCATATATGAAAGTATACGATAGAATATTTAGAGAAATAATTGAGCACAACAAGTTTTGTGCATGTTGGGTATGGCTGGGTCTTCTAAATTAGGAATGTTCAAGTTAAATTTGGATATTGAGTTATGGACTTATGGTTCGGTCAAAAGTTTAGTTGGGTTCCTGCTTGTGGTTCAAGACACTTTGCCTACATAAAGGAAAATCATGTATCATGTATTAATTATTCAATGAAGACCCAATAGTTCAACTAAGCCTAAGATTCTATCTACCACAATATAGATTATGCCCTTGGTTAGATCCATGGTTTGAAAGGTGCATTACAGCGGTTTGGGGCCTCAGCGACGCCTAGGCAGGCACTTTACACGCTTAAGTGCCTCAAGCGGTCGATTTTCCAAGGCGGAGGGGGTGGGGGGGGTGGGGTGGGGGCTTGACGCCTTAGGGACGCCTTTAAAACCATGATTACATCAGGTGAAATGGTGAATGCCCTACCCCTGGTCTTTGGACCCCTCTACAATGATCCATGACCCTGAACTAGGGTTACCTACCTTTTTCATTTTAGAAGAGACGCCAGTCTCACTGTCACATAGTAGAAAGATACCAAGTTCTGCTCAAGACATAAAGCAAGGAACTGTGTTCTGTAGTTTCCTGGTTGTGGTTGTAAGATATGTGTCTACATTCGTACTTGTAGCATTCTATGAGAATGTCGCATGCTTTGACCACAGTAAGGCCCTTAGGGACTCTAGCGACCTTTTATCTGGTTCCAGTGATCCAATTGCATCAGCTCATTTTATTCACCTAAACCTAACACTGAACTTTTTAAGTGGAGTCTCCAGCGATTTTAGTAAGTTTATATTATTATTATTATTATTATTATTATTATTATTATTATTATTATGTGGTATTATCTTAATTCAACTCATTGCTGACATGCGTTATCTGTTTTTTTGTGTGTTTTGTACAGCAATACAACCTTTGTCTTTGAAATTGATGAAGATTTCCCTCGAATTAATGGGTTGTCAACAGTTATCTCTCTGCAAGTTGAAAGGGGTGAAATACAAGAAGGCATAGAAATTATTGCTCCAAATTCTGTGGAGGAACACACCACGGTGCTAGAGAGTGTAACTGATGACACTGTCATGGAAGATGCTATAGATTTACCAAGGAACATGCAACTGATAGATGGATTTGTCCTCATTGAGCATGATTCAAGACAGGAAGCAAGTTCAGAGGAGGCATTGAATAATCAGTATGAGCTTCCCCCTCTACCTGCGGGTCCTCCACCACTTCCACTGGATTCACCACCTCCCCCACCTTTACCTGAGGGCCCTCCACCTCTCCCATTGGATTCACCACCTCCCCCACCTCCTTTGCCTCCTTCGCCACCACCTGCTACACCACCGCCGCCACCTCCACCACTTTCACCATCTTCGCCACCTCCTCTGCCACCCCTGCCATCTGGACCACCTCCACAGCCTGCTCCACCACCTCCTCATCCTTCTATCCCGCCACCTGTTCTGTCATCTCCATCATCATTGGGTTATCAGCCTGCTGTGCCAGAATATTTCAGGCCTCCCAGTGTAAATATTTTCTTCAATGCACTTCATTTTGCAGATCCTGTTGTGTTCTTGGTATAATAATAAAGTTCTGTTGATGCAGGGTAACCAACCAACAGAAAATTCATCAATCCAAGGTATTGGAAATCTGCCAAACTTCATGCCTGGTGGACCAGCTAATGCGCAAGCTCCAGTTAATTTTGTCCAGTCGTTGCCACCAGATTATGGAACCAATAATATCTTCATGGCACAGCAAGCTTCTAATGGTAATTACCAGTTTCAGCCTGGTGTATCTTTTCATCAAGGGGCTTTCAGTGCTTTTCCATCGGCACAAACACCACCAGTTCATCCCCACACTCATCACACACTCATGAACCCCATGGGCCAACAATCTGCACCACCTCTGTGCAATTCTTATGTTGTACAGTCCTTTCCAAATAGTCAAAGCCAATATACATCTGAAGAACAGTGGCGAATGACATCTGGTAACTTCAGTCCAGATGATCAGCATACTTGGTTACCAGGTGGCAGATCATTATCTTGCTCAGATGGGTCATTCATGCAGGATGGTATGTTTGCCTGTAACCTGTTTTACCTGTTTTACTTTTATAGTGTTAATTTTTCAGAGGCCTGAGATGGCTATGGTTCACTTTTCTGGTAGGATATTCGAGGTCCAACATTGAGAGATCTTCAATGAATCCAATGAGCCATCAACATCCTGCACAGGCTATACTCAACCATTTGCCATCTGGAGCAGCACATCCAGGTTTCTTTTTTTGCTTCTTAAGAGTTCACAGTTGTTTTTCATCTGATGGTAATGCACTGCATTCAAATGAGTTCTCTTAGCGAAACTTCATAAGATCCACTGACAACTGGTACTTGCACCCCATTGTGCTGTAATGCCGCCTTGTCAATTAATCTTCTGAAATTTCGTTAAAAATCATTTGGTGTGTAGATGCTATATGTTTCCTTTTTATTTTTAAAAATATTTTTGTTTCTATTCTTATTTTTGACAGGTCACATTCCTCAGATGCTGCCAGCCAAGCCTGATATTCATGCACGTAATCGCTGGAGGCCTTCTAGATAAAATCTATTTGTTGCGGTAGTCCTCCAACTCTGTTGATACTTTGTAATGCTCTTCTATTTGTTCCTTTGTTATCTTCACTGATCTTCAGATTAGTTGTCTACGATACTTCCTTCTGTCTACTACTGCAGTTGAGCTGACTCCTCAGTTCTTTACGTACAGGTTTTGACATGGGAAATTGGTGGTGCTGGAAGTCATTTGAAATGAGGATGCAACAAGAGGTGCTTACACTAGTCTGTTTTGCGACGAGGATTCACTTTTGCATGAGGAGTAATGATGAGATCAGATGATATTAATTGGAATGGACATTTTACATTGTAATTAGTCTGGGCAGCAGCATCCAGCAGACTAATCTCTCTTAGTGTAAGCGCATGTTTTACATGACACAAGTATTCTCTGTTCTTTTAGATGTTGCTTCTGGTGTTTGCTTGAGACTATGAGGACTGCAAACTGTTCAATGTATCTTGCTCAGACAGTGCGCGTTAGACATAAGCATCAGTTCTCATAGTTCTTGTAGTAAAATATTGGAAACTTTTTTATTTATTTATACCAGAGCATAATGATGTATCCGGTGGTGTTCAAAAACGGCTTGCCTGAAACCCATAAAAACCAGCAAAGCAAAACTGGGCTAGTGCCTAATCTACGCTCCAGGGGGGCGGGAGACTGATTCGCTAGTTCAAAAGTTGTGAAGAGGAACAGTGCCTGGTTTTCAATGGTTTGAGAAAACTTTTGTTGAACACCCTGATGATAATTTTTGGCACTTTCTGCGGTTTGTTGTACTTGGACTGTTGTGCTACTGTGCAAAACATAACAAGTTTCAACTAGATAGACATCTAAGTACAAACAGTAAAGCTGAAGCATTGTGCTTACTCTTATGTTAAGTGCTGTGAGTTAGCTCTTCAAACAAAATTAACTGTCTCTTATCCAGTTATGGAGTAGAAGACTAGACTAGAACTGCGGGTTTATGCAGACACCTAAGAGCTAATGGTTTATTTGAGTTAACATAGATTAGTTGATTGTCATATGCTGCTATTCATTTTCTAGTGATTAGCTGATATTGTCCTATGCTGGTTTTATTTTCGAGGGGAAATTACCTGGTTCCCTGGGCCATGTTAGCCATTCCATTGTTTTTTTAGTTCCATGGATGCATGACATGTAATATAGTAAAAAAAATGCTGCGTACTCAAATTGGTCCGCTTCCTTTATCACCAAAATTAAATAAGTACCTTTACATGCACTAATTGTCTTTTCTCTTTTTCTAGTCTGTAATTAAGATATTGACCTGTCTTCTGCATGCATAGCATTATTTTACATTAATAATTTCTGGAATATTGCATCTTATTCTTAGAGAAACAGTTGTTGTTGCCCGTAGAGACACCGAATCTGTATTTTCTTCCCCCAAAACTACATTATTTACAAGCCTTGTACACACCGGTCTTCGGGTATCTAGGCTCAGTAACTAGTGCAAATTTACAGTACCACTTTGAGAGATGTTTGAGGGAGTAAGCTTGTTGAGCTAGTTGTGTTTTGTGGTTGAATGATAATGGCTTAAGGAGAGTACATCCCATTTTATCTTATAATATATTTGTCGTAAGATTGTTTTAATGGAAATAAAATAAGCATGCAAAGTCGATGCTTTGGTTGGAACTTTGAAGGGCCAATATGTATGCTGGTATTCTTATATGATGATTAACTGCGGGAAACGGATATGTCAGAAGCTTATAGATTTGTGAGATACTGGGGAGTCACGGAATTTAGAAATTCTTCTACATATCTTCCTACTTCAGATCTGCTTTTGTCTTGCTCCAGTTTGGCAGTGATGAGCATTAATTCTGTTTGATCTTGTTTTTTATTTTCCTGTGGACTTTCAACTACTTTTGTCTTTCAACGGAGTGGATGGTGGGTTGGTAGGTAGTTTATGAACTGATGGGGTATTGGGAGTTATGAAATTTAGAAACTGTATTGTATATTTTTCAGATTTGATTTTGTCCTGTTCTATTTTTTCATGATGTACATGATTATCACTCGATTTTATGGTTACTCTTCATCTATTTTCGAGTATTTTTCTTCTGGTGAAGTTGGTAGTGGGTGTTGGGTACTATTATCGCAAAGATATGAAGATTTGCAAAAATATTCTATGCAATTACTCCTTCCAGATTCATGTGCAAAGAAGAAAATAGAGATTCATTTTCTTCATTAGTTTAATTGTTCATGTAAAGTGGCAGAAAGTTTTTTTAAACTTTGACAGTCATTCATATTTTGTATGATACAAATATAATTCTGTAGTCTGGGGATTGATGGATTGGGGTATGTTTTGAGTGACTCGTTTCTGAGTGGTCTGTTGAACCTGAACACTATAGAATCGCTGCTTCTAGTTTCATGTATGCAAAAAGGAAATATGCAAGATTCACCTTCAATTTCAAATTTGCTACATATGTACCTAAGGAAGATTAGTTGAACTTAAACAGTGCTTTGCCTTTCTGTGAGTATGAACATGATAGATTTTTCTGTACTTTGGGGAATGAAATGTTGCAAACACATTCTGTGGTGTCCTATTTGTATATGTAGGGCACCAGTCAGAGGTACTTTGCTAATCACTAATTTCTAGGTTACAGCAGTTGGCAATGTGTTTTTCAGTTGGAAATATGTTCCATAGTTGATCATTGGTCAGATACAGTTTATTTAGCTTAAAATCTGGTATGCTGCAAGGCTGCCAACTGAACATTGCATACATCTTTTATGGCTCAACTGCTTGTTGGTGATTTTGCATGCATGTGCTAAAATTATCTGAAAAATGAACCATGTTTGACCAAAACTTGTGTGGATATTGCAGGTCTGAAGAACATTCAACTCGGCGGCGTTAAGTTATGGTTTTGCTGTGATGGCTGCTGGAGGCTTTGATGAAGTCAAGGGGGAGGAGCTTAATGTGGTGAGCAGTGTTCCATTTTGTTCTTTTGGCCGGCAAACTCGAGTGCTTCGTTTGAAGAGGCCTCGGTGAAGAATTGTACAAAAGAGATACCCCATGTACAGCTTTCTTTGGTAACTGAAAGGTAGTAAATGTACAGTGGATGCTGATATTATGGGTAGTAATAGTCGTCCCTTGGCAAAAGCTATGGATGACGGATGGGGTTCCTCTTATTGTTGGATAAATGGAAGAAAGAAAAAGGCGGGCGATAAGTTATAACATGCAGTGCAATGTGTATTATCTGTCATGTTTTCCTGTATTGGTTCTGGGGCAGCACAGTAGGTTGCTTAACCTTGTGCTGGCGATCTTCCATTCGCTCATAACCGTGTTGATTCAGTTGCGGTGCTTGAGATATACAAGCAAGAAAATCGCAGGCGAGGCTGTGTTCCTTTTTTCGGTATATTGCAGGGCGTGCGACTAGGTGCTGCTAGTGGTTTGTTGTTCACAGTATGTTTGGAGGCTCCGGGATGCCGCCAGTGTTCCCCTTGTTTGTTGAGTTGGTCACGCTTGCTGGCTTCGGTGCTGCTTCAGTGCCTTGAAGCGTCAGGTGGGTCTAGGTGTTTGAATTTGTGCTTTGAAAGGTAAATCTCGCGTTAAATTCCTCTGGGCTGGGTAAAATCTTGTGTTGAATTTCTCACTGGAAGGTGTGAATCTTGTGTTGAATGCATGCTCGATATCAGTCGCATCCCGTTTGGATTTTAGGTGGAGCGGCCGAGTTCATGCCATGCAGCTCAAGCGTGTTCCTGGCTGCAGATATGTGAGAAGTATCCATCCATCCTACTTTCCCAGTGATTTGGCACTCGTACCTATTTTAGGCTTGATGGCCATTAACAACCACGGGCACCTACCATCGAATACAGATATTTTTCATCCCAGAAATTTCTTTTTTTATAAAATAAATACTAGACAATTGTTCACTTGCTGGAGAAGAAAAGAAAAGAAGAGAAATCAGATTTTTGTTTGGAAGAAAAGAAATCAGCAGCAGTAGCAGCATAGCAGCAGGTATTTTGGTCCGGTCCGGTCAGGTCCGGGTCCGGTCCAGCATATTCGCTTCTCCTTCTCTTCTCACCTACCAGCTCCCTCTCTCCGCGTCACCCACCCTCTCCCCATTCTCCCTGCCCGATTGTATTTCTGAGCCAGCACTTCCTCCCAATTCCGGCCATCGCCCGATCCACCCCGCCGTCCGGACTCGGATCGGGGCGCCAGCTCCGACCTCGCCGCCACCGCCGCGCCGCGGCCACCGTGCGTGCCACTCCTCCCGCTTTCCCCTCCCTCCGATTATTTTTCCGTCTGCTTCGGAGATTGCTCCGCTTTGCTTCGCTTCGCTCGCCACGGGCAGATGCGGGCGCCGCTCGCTCGATCCTCCACGAAGAATCTCCCACGCTAGGTTTTGCGCTCCCCGACCGATCCGCTCCCCACCCACGCCGTCCCATGATTACGGGTTTGATCTCCACGCGACGGGCGCGATCCGTATCTCGTTTCGTGCTAGGCACGCCGATTTTTTTTTTTTTTGATCTGCTAGGGCCCAGCTCGCCCGCTTTGCTACCATTTCGTGCACCCCTCGTGGATCGCGTGCTAATTATTGTCGTTCCTAGCATTACTACTACCAGTTTTAGGGCTTGCCGTGAACGAGATTTTGCTTTCCGTGCTCGCCTTCTCCGCTTCCAGGTTCCAGCCAACCCACACCGACCGATAGATTGATTGCTTGCTTCTGATGATTTCAAGTGCCGTATGTATTCTCCTACTGGCTTAACTTCATCTGGAGTGTTCTGATTATTTGTTTGTTTGTTCGTCTGTTTGTTCGTGTTAACAAATCCATTCTGACTTCATCTTCTCCTTTTCCTCGAGGAAGCTTTAAAATGTTTTCTTAGGGTTTTAATATTGGGAGTTGGAAACGGAATTGCACTCTGGGGTTTGGACTGGACGAGGAGGAAATCTCCTGCCGTGGTTTTTTTTTTTTTTTTTTACTTGTGCCATGGTTTGTTGTTTGGTCAAGCATCTTGAAAGTCCTGCTACGGTTTGAATATATTGGTCAAGCATTCTGGAGTTCAGACTGGACGAAGAAGAAATCTCCGCTTCCAGCCAGCCACAGACCGATTGATTGGTTCATTGGTTGCTTCTAATGGTTTCAAGTGCCGTGTGGATAGCTTAACTTCATCTGGAGTGCTCTTCTTCTTCTGAATGTTTGTTTGTTCTGTGTTAACAAATCCATTTCTGACTTCATCTTCTCCTTTTCCTCTACTAGGAAGTGTTTTAAAATGTTTTTTTAGGGTTTTAATATTGGGAGTTGAAAACGGAGGAGCATTCTGGGGTTTGGACTGGAGGAGGAAATCTCCTGCCGCGCGTGGTTTGCTGTTTGGTCAAGCGTCTTGAAAGTGTTGTTGCGGTTTGAATATTGGGTGCTGGAATCAAAATAGCATTCTGGAGTTCTGACTGGAAGAAGAAGAAATCTCGTGCCGTAAACGGATTTTACTTTACGTGCTCACCTCACACCGATTGATTGGTTTATTGATTGATTCTAATGGTTTCAAGTGCTGTGCGAATAGCTTAACTTCATCTGGAGTGCTCTTCTTCTTCTGAATGTTTGTTTGTTTTGTGTTAACAAAATCATTTCTGACTTCATCTTCTCCTTTTCCTCTAGGAAGCGTTTTAAAATGTTTTCTTAGGGTTTTAATATTGGGAGTTGAATCGGAATAGCAGTCTGGGGTTTGGACTGGAGGAGGAAATCTCCTGCCGCGCGTGGTTTGCTGTTTGGTCAAGCACCTTGAAGTCTTGCTACGGTTTAAATATTGGGTGCTGGAATCAAAATAGCATTCTGGAGTTCAGACTGGAAGAAGAAATCTCGTGCCGCAGCTTGTTGTTTTGGTCAAACATGGGCGGTGGCTGCGTCATTCATTTAGAGTTAACCTGAAGGTCAACATGCTACCGTCACCGGCACATTCAGTTTGGTGCCATTGGATCATAGCTGATGTTTGACTCATCTTCTCTGTTTGCCTTTTCTTCTACTTGCCTCATATATGCTGTAAAAGCGCCGTCTAGGTTTGCCACAAGTACGGTAAAACGATTCGGTGTATTAATGCGAGCTTATAATTGTCATGCATAACGGTTCAGTCACACTTACTATTGTTGTTTCAAATATGGGAGGGGTGATTAAATTATCCGCAAAACATGCGGTTTGACTTCTATATCGCTGTCGGTGGATTCTATTTTTTTTTGTACAACTGAGGGCCATTTTTTTTTGTCTTAAGGATCTCTACACATACTTTCAGGGTTCTAATGTGCTTCTCCTACCTCTGGCAGGACTGATGCAAAATGGTAACTGTACATGGAATTGCCAATGGTACTAGTGATGGCGCTGCCAACAGGAAGATCAATCGCCTGTTTACCCCATCAGAGAGGAAGAACCCAACCAATTTCATGTTTGTATGTGCCAAATAACTGCAAATTATTTCCTTTCTTGTTCCTAGACTAGAAGCAGGAACGTCTCTGTGTTGGCACACCCTGTAATGTTTCCTTTCCGGCAATTTTTCAGGAGCGTCATGTGGCTCGTCTTGAATCAAGGCAGCAGCAGCAGCAGCTGATGCAACAGAGGTATAGCCATGTTCATTTCTGTGTCGACGTGTGTATACATCTACCAAGTAATAGAACATATTTATCTTTTCTGAATTGGCACGATCATCCTTCTTTCATATCATCGTTTTACAAGCTCAATTGCAGCATCCTCGCAAAAAGAGAAGTTCAATTGCAGCAGCATCTTGCACTAATTTTTACCTCCACCTGGAAATTCTGAACAGCTGTCGGAGATGAGTACCTGTATTTTGCTTCTGATAATTCTGTGTACTTATCTTTCAGGCGGTGCATCATCACGACGTTCATGCCCGATTGTCTCTACCACTTCTCTGAAAATGCATCTCCACTTATTATCTTGCATTTAAGTGTCCCAGAAGAATCTAGAAGTTATTCAGCTAATCAATCAAGGCTGCTGGTAGAGAGATCCACAGCATCCAATAGTATGTCTGATTCAGGTTTCTCAGAAAATACCTCTACCAAGACAAAGACGGATGCAAGGCATACTACAAGAAGGAAGAGCAAAAAGAAAAACAAGAAGCGCAGGCAACATTTCAGAAAGCCAACAGATGGATCTGAAATTACGTTCGCAGAGAGCAACAGCTCTACCCAATCAGTTGATATGATTGATTCTTGTGAAGGTTCGACACTTTCACCTAAGCATGTTGGTGATATACTATTTGAGGAAACCTTTTCTCCCAGTTCTTCTGTGAAAGAAGCCTCTGAAAAGGCCCCTGACAGTGAAAATGATAATGAGTACAATGGCTTTTCAGTTGCTTCAGTTTCTAGCGCGTCGTACTATGATGAGACAGAACTGTCTAGACCAACTACATCATGCTTGGAATTGTTTGGACAATGTAACAGGTACTTGGATAACATTCCAAATTTGGAACTGATGGATTCATCTCAAGAGCCTCGTCATGCCAGCAGAAGTGGACACTGTAGTGGTAGCACCAAGACACTGTTAAGTTCTAGAAATGAACGTGGACACAATCAATGTGAAACGGCAGAATTTTGCAGCTCTAGTGATGGAGTTGATGATAGTTGGCTAGAGAATTCCAACTGCAGTAGTGACTTTTCTTCTGAAAATGGTGTTGGTGTGTGCAATGGAACCCAGGCCGCCCATTTGTGCAGCGATGGTAGCAGAGGCAGTGATTTCTGTCTAGTAATTTCGAGAAAGAGAGCTAGAAAAGAGAAGAAAATGTCAATGTGGAAGAGCTTTAATGGGGAGCATGCACCTGCTGTAATGCATCGTCCAAATGAAAAGTATAGCGGTAGCTCTTCTAGGCAGATGCTTAAGGAACTAAACACTAAGGAGTACTCACATAGACAGCATCATGTTGATAGCATTCAGCCTCAGCATGGAGTTGTGTTGAAACGCTCCATCAAGAATTTCATCCATAAGAGGAGTAATGGAATTCCATTTAAGCACTCTGAAACAGGAACAAGCCACAATCATTTTACAAGTCCAAAGGAAAACATCAATAGCAAATCAAATGCTGGATCAGGAACAAGTCACAATCATTTTACAAGTGCAAAGCAAAACAGCAATTGCAAATCGAATGTTGATTTTGACAAAGAGCAGAACATTGATTTAAGCAGAAGGCTATCCAACGGTGTGCACTGCAGAGAATCAACTTGTGAGATGAAATCAAATTCAGCTTCTGAACCTACAACTCTTGAGTCTGCAAAGGGAAATTGTACTTCAGAATCTAGTCAATTAACAGATCATGTTGTAGGAGATTTTCCCATGCTGAAAAGTGGATTACAAGGTTCACTCCGAGGCAATTATGCTATTGGGACAGGTTCTGGACTACAATCACCTGGTATGGCTGAATCTGTAGATATTTTGCATAGCAATTTTCTCTCTAATATGTCCAGACCTTATGATAAGATATAACATAGTACACTGAAAAGCCTTTCTAACACGCAGCGCAAATCATTTTGCAGATTCCAAGTCCATTGAAACTGACTCATTGGTCCGATGTGATGTAATTCCTTCTGTTGAAGGGAATCACAGTCTTGAAAAGTTTAGCAGTTCAGAAATGCATCTAATTCAGATGACCAAGGTTGTTAATGATGCCTGTGAGGTGCAAGTTGCTGCAGATGCCCACCTGTCTGCTGGTTATCCAACTACCGATCTTGAGATATTTCTGCATTCTGCAACTCCAGTCATTGGGCATGTTCCTCGTGTGAAAATGAGCAACTCTTCACAGGATCAGTCAGTTAGGCACTCAATTTGTCAACAATACATTTCGAATATGTACTTGAGGAATATATGGGAGTGGTATGAAGAGCCAGGGTGCTATGGGTTGGAAGTAAGAGATCTCAGTGATCGCAGTTCTATAGCACCACACCGCACCAATTCAGAGTTCTGTGCATATTTTGTTCCTTATCTATCTGCCATCCAGCTGTTTGGGTGGTCTGCAAAGAATATGGATAATGGTTTTGGTGTCGAAGAGCGAAATATGTTGGCATCAAGTACCACAAGCCTTATGAGTTCTCAACCTGTGCCTGCGAAGTTGCATAAACCATTTGAGCAAAGTAACACATTCTTTTCAGAAACATCTTTCTCTGCACATGATCATGGAGAACTCATTTTTGAATACTTCGAAACAGAGCAGCCTTCTCTTCGACCTCCATTGTTTGAAAAGTAAGTTGTCTTTGAGTCTTTCGTTGTGCTTACAAATTCTAAGCATGACATCTGACATATTCTGATTTCAACCACTAGTTGTTACTTTATCCTTAAGTTCCTGGCGCCACCAGTTCGTTCAAGTGTATTCATGTCTCTTCAATCCAGTGTCCTCTTTGTCTAAAAACTGCTTATATGGTTTTACGAGTGCAACGGATTCCCATCCATTACTTTATTAGAAGCACTCAAGGATGCTTGTCAGTTCTTGTCATGAACAGTTTAATACAGGCAAGGTAGCTTTTATGACCAGTGTATAATGTATAAATTAGTATTCAGTTCGTGAACAATGTTGCTTTGCACATTCAGGGTGGCAACACACTGTTTTCCTGTGAAACACACTGTACATGTTTTGGTGATACAAATTGTTTAAGCTGATCGGGATGGTTCTGACCAAGACCAACACGACTTACTTGTGCCCAACTGAGTAGCTTAGAGATTTGGTTTATAAGTTGTTAGCGGATTAATCACAAATATGTTGCTGATGTGTGCTGCATCATATCTTTATTTTGTGCCGACTTTCTCATGTTACTACGTGAGTACAATCTGTCTTTTCCAAAATTAAAAAGAACTTGAAACTTGTGAAAATTAGAATTACTATTTGCTGTCTCGATTTTTGTTGTATATTATTCTCACTGCAATAAAAAATTGCAGAATCAAGGACCTTGGCAGCCTAAATCTCTCTGGTGATTCTGAAAAGCTGCAAAATGTGAAACTGTGTGATCTGCATCCAGCTTCTTGGTTTGTTCCTGATCCCAGATATTTTACTCCCACTGCTTCCTGAACTTGTTGGTTTGTTCCTGATGGCGGCAGTATGTTGCATTTATAGGTACTGTGTTGCCTGGTATCCTGTTTATCGTGTACCTCATGGGAACTTCCGTGCGTCTTTCTTGACCTACCATTCACTGGGTAAATTGGTTCAACAAATGCCCTCCCCAGATATGAGTGGTGGTCAGCACACCCGTATAGTTTGCCCAGTTGTTGGTCTGCAGGGTTACAATGACAAGGTACCATTTTAACTTTTTTACGAGTGTAGCGAGTTATTGCAGTGCTGAGTGTATCCACAATGTAGCTCTAAATTTAACTGAAAACTCCAGAAAGTAGGTGCAAGCTGAAGTGTTGGCTGTCTAGTCAAAGTTTGTTCCTAGTGCTTGGTTCGTTTTGAGTTCTTGAGCTGTACATGAGAGCGAGACTCAGTTTAACATGTAAGGTCTTTTTTGTAGGGAGAGCAGTGGTTTGAGCTGAGATGTCCAGATTCATCAAAGCCCCATTGCGCTGAAGTTGTGAAAGAGAGGCTGAGGACACTGAAGCAAGGTGCATTGGAGATGGCAAGGGCTGTCATTCCTAGGGGATCTGAGAAGTCGTCTGTGAACCACCATCCAGACTTCGAGTTCTTCTTGTCTCGGTCTACCTAGGCGGCTACGCTACATCCTGGAGCGACTATGTTCTGTTACCTGCTAACTCGTTGCAAGAATTTCGTGAAAATGTTTCAAAAAAAATTTAGAGCATGATAGATATGACATTCCACTAACCAGTGGCCGGCAATAGTTTACCCTAGAATGAAGAGGAGAGAAGGAGGGGGATACCATAATAACCCACTAACACCTGATGATGCAAACCGGGTCGAGTTTTGGACCTTGAATGTTGTACAAGTGTGCCAGGGGGTAGTGCTCAAGATCAAGAGTTTGGCAACATTTTGCTTTACAGCTCATGCAGGTAAGCAGGCCAGGTTCTGCTTCTGCAGGTGTCTTTTTTGTACAGACAAGAATGAGTGCAAGATGAGATTTGCTGCTCAAACTCTTTTTTTCCAATGCTGATGAATGCGGAAGCAATCATTTCCGTACACTGGCATTTCCTTGTGTATTCATATGAGGTTGAAGCAAGGCATCGCATTGCTAGATGGTAGAATTTGCCTTGTCTTGCTGCTACGGATGGACCAAGTCCCAAACATCTTTTGGTCTTTAAATGGTAAATGAAGCGATTCCAGCCCTTCTCTATCCTACGATCGTGTCAACGAACACACGGAAAGTAGAGGTTGAGAAGATTGAGTCTTCTGCAAACAAAAACAGAAGTAAACAAAAGTAGTCTACTTGGGGCTTCAGTTTAATATACATACATCCTGAGTTTTAAAGTCGAACGGGAGCACTGCATTGATCTTTTTTCTTTTGAAGTTTTGCCGCCTGGCTTTTGTTCAAATGACGACAAAATATCTGATTGATAGGCTTAATTAGAAGTTCAAATGACGACAAAATATATGATTGATAGGCTTAATTAGAAAATCAGGGATAAGTTCAAAACTAATAACAGAAGACTCTAATTATCTTTGTTTTTCCCCTAGAGTCCTAGGGTTTTATCCTCCTGGAGGCGATCCCACCGGTGAGTTCCAATCTGACTCCGTGCGACCGTCTCCGCCAGAATCTGAATCCCTCCTGGACACTACTGCGCTCGGGTTGATTAAGGGGGAGACTAGTTCTCCTACCCGGCCTTGGTTCGGTGGTCCTGGGGCGGGGTTTTGAGGGTTCCGACGGATCAGGCGGTGCTTCTTCAGATTGGAAGACATCAACGATGGATGCAAGATCGGCGACAAGTGGGGATTGCTCAAGGATGAAGGGTAAGGATCCGGTTAGTATTGATGTGATGCTGGAACAACTAGATCTGCAAGATGATGAGTTCAATGACTTGATCGTGGATAAAGACGATCGGGAAATCCAGGAGAGTGTCCAATGGATGGCGGTTGCAAAAGTGCATACTGATAAGGCGTTCAGCCACGCTGCGTTCTTCGGTGAGATGAGGGCAGCATGGAATACAACACAACCTGTAAAATTCGGATCAATTGGCGAAAATCTATTTACTATACAGGCCTCGTGCCTGGGAGATTGGGAACGTATCGTGGAGTATGGCCCTTGGCTATTTCGCAACTGGGCAGTGTTGATTGAGCCATATGATGGCTTCTCAAGAGCTGAAGATATAGAGCTGGCATTCATGGCAGTTTGGATTCAAATCCATGCTCTACCAGAGGGATTTTGTAAGCTGAAGATTATTACCCAGTTAGTGGAGGGTGCTGGTTTGCAAGTGATTGCGGTTAAAACTAATGGAATAAGAGGGAATTACGTCAGAGTAAGGGTGAAATATGATGTAAGAAATCCCCTAACCCGTGTGGTGTCGCTTATTAGAAATAATCAGAGGCAGCTGTTTATAGTTCGTTATGAAAAACTGGCGTTCTTCTGCCAAGCATGTGGACGGCTTGGTCATGGGTATAAAGAGTGTGGTAGGGGAGTATATGAAGAAAGGGATTTGAAGTTTAAAGAGTGGCTATATGCTGATAACCTGCCTCGTACCAATCTTGGTAGTTCTTTTAATAGAAATCGTGGTGGTGGAAGGGCAGGACGTGGAGGTCTTGGCAGGGGTGCAGGAAGGGGAATGTCCCAGGAGGTTGAGGAGGAGGATACTGATGAGCTAAAGGATACTGGTACAAGCCCAATAAAAAATAGAGATATTGTCATGAGAGATCAGAGTTTAAATGGTCGAAAGAGACTTAACTTCGACAAAGATTCTGAGGCTGGAGTGATCGATGGTCAACTAGTGGTGGTTAATCCAACAGATGCTGGTATACCAGAAGAACAGCTCCTCGTCGGTTGATAGTAAAGGAAATAAGAGAGCAAAAAAGAGCGGAGCTGAGAACAATAATCAATCGGGAAATTTGGCGGGCTCCCTCGAGGAGTGCCGCCAGTCCCAATGAGAATCCTAGCTTTGAACTGTCGTGGCTTGGGGAGTGCTGCGGTAGTTCGGGCACTCCGAGAAATTCAGGAGCGAAATAACCCCCAGGTGATGTTTCTTTCGGAAACTCACCTGAATAAAGAGGGAGCAGAACGTCTACGAGCTCAAACATACATGGATGAGCTCATAGTTGCTGAGAGCGATGGCCGAAGTGGCGGCCTGGTCATGCTGTGGAAGAACGAGGTGAAGTTACAAGAGATCATCATTCATACAAATTACATAGACGCCCTAGTAGATGACGATAATGATGAGACCAGATGGAGATTAACAGGCATTTACGGTGAGCCGTCTTGGGAAAACAAATACAAAACCTGGGAACGGTTGAGGGAGCTTCATGGGATGATAGAGATGAGATGGCTAGTCATCGGAGACTGGAACGAGATCCTATATAGCCACGAAAAGGAGGGGGGCAATCCGAGACACTTGCAATATATGCAAGCTTTTCGGAACGCCCTTTCAGATTGTGGTTTGGAGGACCTGGGCTACATTGGCGATACTTTCACGTGGAGAAGAAAGAGGAGTAGACGTGGAGCGGGTATGCGTGAGCGACTCGACCGTGCATGCGGTAACGAGACTTGGGCTCAGCTGTTCCCTCATGCATGCCTGTCCAATCAGGAGGGGCTAAGATCGGATCACCGACCGATCCTACTAGACACTGAGTACTACAAGGTTACTGCGATGTCAAGGAAAGTGAGAAGGAAAAGGTTTGAGGGTAAATGGTTGAAGGAGGAGGGCGTCGGTGAGGTAGTACAGACTGCATGGGAAGCAAGCTTAGTAGATAATGGGGACGACGTTGCCAAAGCAGTAGCCTCAGTCCAGAAAGCTTTACACGCCTGGGATGCTACGGTCTTAAAAAAACCAAGAGCAAGGTTAAGGGCTTTGGCGAGAAAATTAGAGGAGGTTCTTAAAGGGGATTTGACAGAGGAAAACTCAAAAAGACAGGAGGAATTAACGGAGGAAATAGAAAGGATCCTTGAGCAAAAGGAGATCTACAAGATGCAACACAGTAGAGTTAACTGGTTGTCTCATGGCGACCGCAACTCGGCATTTTTTCACAACTATGCAAAGGCTAGAAAGAAGAAGAACTTAATTGTGAAGCTAAAAGATGATACTGGTGTGTGGAGAGAAGGAGACGCTATGATCAAACCAATCATCCATGACTATTTCTCACAATTATTCTCTTCTGAGGTCGGAGCTACTGATCCGACTTTGATTGACAGGGTAAAACCCAAGGTAACTAATGAGATGAATGAAAGACTAGTTGCTCCTTTCACGGAGGAAGAAGTGAAGAAGGCTCTTTTTGCAATAGGATATTTCAAAGCACCAGGGACGGATGGAATGCATGCTATTTTTTTCAAAAAAATTTGGCCCTTTATAGGCGGTGCTATTACTAATGAGGTTCTGGTTTCTTTGCAAATAGGTGTAATTCATGTAGGGTGGAATGAGACGGCTATTATCCTTATTCCGAAAGTGGAGAACCCGGAGATGATTACCCAATTCAGACCAATCAGTTTATGCAACGTGTTATATAAGATAATCTCGAAGGTGCTCGCCAATAGGCTGAAAATTATCCTGCCTGAAATTATCAGTATAGTCAGAGCGCTTTTGTCCCGGGTCGGTTGATTACTGACAATGTCCTGGTAGCTTATGAGTGTGTACATGCTCTGAAGGGAAGAAGAGAAGGAATAATGGCTATTGTGCTGTGAAGCTAGATATGCATAAAGCATATGACAGAGTCGAGTGGCGTTTTCTGAGAGATATGATGAACAGGTTGGGATTTGTGGAGCAATGGACGAATCTGATTATGTCATGTGTGTCCACAGTCCAATACTGTGTTTGGTTTAATTTGGATGAGACAGAGGTTTTTATTCCGACAAGGGGGTTGCGGCAAGGAGACCCACTCTCGCCGTATCTATTTCTGTTTTGTGCTGAGGGTCTCTCAAGCTTGCTAACACATGAAGAAGAGAGCGGTGGCATTCAAGGAGTCAGAGTGTGTCGCGGGGCACCGTCGGTATCTCACCTTTTACTTGCCGATGATTCACTGATTCTAATGAAGGCGGATGCGCCTAATGCTGCAGCTGTTCGGAGGGTGTTAGACTTGTATTGTGCCAGCTCTGGACAATTTGTGAGCGACCCAAAGTCAAGTATTTATTTTAGCCCCAATACAAGAGAAGAGAATAAGTTGGCTGTATGCACGGCCCTACACATAGAGGCGGAGGCATTAACAGAAAAATACCTTGGTCTCCCATCACATGTAGGAGTTGATCGTTGGGATTGCTTCCAACATCTGGTGGACCGGGTTTGCAAGATCATCAGCGGATGTAATATGAAAAACCTCTCAATGGGCGGGAAAGAGATACTACTGAAGGCTGTGGCTCAAGCAATTTGAAAGATCGAGATGTCGCCTAGAGGGGGGGTGAATAGGCAATTAAAAACTCTTACAGATTTGTCTTATAAGAATGGGGAATTAAACTAACGTTTGGATTACAAGCACAAACCCTAAATATGCTAAGCTCAACTAAGTGTAACAATAACAACTAGAGCTAGGCAAGATAAGCACAAGATATATGTAGCACAAATGATAGCAAGATATATGTACTTCAAGCACGATGGCTATCACAAGAAAAGAGAGCTCGGATATAGAAATAACCGAGGCACACGGAGACGAGGATGTATTCCCGTGTTCCCTTCCTTTGCAAGAAGGTACGTCACGTTTGGAGGAGTGGAGGTCCCACGAAGGATTCCCCAACGCCACGAAGGCTCACCCTATTCTCCGAACCACACCCACGAAGGATAATGGCCCTTTCCTTATGGTTAGCTTTTCCTCCGCTCCGGAGATGGCAAGCTCCACAACCACTTCACAAGCTCCACGAAGGAGAAGCCCGGGCCTCTTCACAATCTTCTTGAAGAGATCACCAGAGCACCAACCGCGAAGCCAATTAGGAGGTTTCCCTCCAAGATTAAAAAGCTCACGGTCTCTCACTCAAACTAATCGTGTTGGAGAGGTCAACACTATGCAATGATGCAAAGCAAGAACACTAGAGGTGTTCAAATCCTTCACTCTCAAATCCCACCCAAGCAACAAATGCTAAGATGAGATTGGAGAGGAAGAAAAATGGGGAAAGTCAACAAAAGACTCCAAGATGTAGATCCCAAGAGTTCCCCTCACTTAGAGGAGAAATGGATTGGTGGATGTGTAGATCTAGATCTCCTTTCTTAGATCCCTCAAGAATGAGCAAGAATCATGGGGGGAGACAAGAGAGAGAGCAAGTTATTCAAAGGCAACAATGGAGGAGAGAGAATATAAGAACTAACTAAGCCCAAGGTGGAAGAATGGCTATTTATAGCCCAAGAGCAAATATAACCGTTGGGGAAAAAGAACTGTTAAAATCGCGGGAAAAATGGCCAGAAAAACGGCCCAGCCGGTCGGCCGGATTTGAAGCTGAGGAGGCCGGCCGGCTGTCCGGTCGGGCCGGCCCACTGGCCGGGCGGGGCAGCGTGCGCGCTGAGTGGCAGATAAGCAAGGAGGCAGCGCGCAAGTGGGCCGCGCCGGGCGGAGCAGCCCAGCCGGCAGGGAGGCTGGTCAGGCCGGGGCCAGTGCCGGGCGGGCCGGCGGCTGCCGGGCCCTGGGCCGGACCAGACCGGATGGGCCTCAGTAGGCTATCCGGCTGGCATCAGCCCAAGAGCCGGCGTGGACCGGGTGGGCCGGCAGGCCGGTCGGCCGGCCGGCCGCCCCTTTCCTTTTCTTTTTCTTTTTATTATTTTTCCCTTTTCTTTAATAACAAATGCTCCCGAACTCCGATTCGAATGAAACCAACTTTGTTTGGAAGATAACAACAAATGCTATCCAATAGAAAGTGAAAACACAAGAATCTGTAGGAGGGGATTTTATCATGAATATAAAAGGTAGAACCTTATATCATGAATAACCGGTAAAATCACCCAACCTCGAAAACGCAATAGAAGATGCATGCGGATTCCATTTTCGGTGAACTTGGCTTGTTGTAAAGATAGCAGCAAGCTCAAGAACCTCACACAGAGAAACACCAATAAGCAATAGGGATATGCAAAGTATGCAAAGGATTGAGCTCCCTAAGACGATGCGATCAAGTTACCCAACCGAAAGCCCCTCTTAATAGTGCGGCTATCTATCCTATAATCCGGTCCCCCATCAACCACCTTGAGACCGGTAAAAGGAGAAACCTAGCAAGGCCATACCTTTGCCTTGCGCATCCCGCTTGATCTTGATGATAGCTCTTCAAGCTCCACTCAAGCCGGAATGCCTCACTTGATCATCGTTGCTTCGTGAAGACTCACAAATGCTCCCCAATACACCATGATGGGAAAGCTCCATTGATACATATCTTCACATGTCCAATATCATCAAATGGATGGCAAGCTTCAAGCATGTGATCCACTTGAGATTCTCATCTTGAACTTGCCCGACTCAACCTTGTATCTTCTCATACTCTATCATACTATCTTGAGGTGTATAAAGAATTCTTCACTTGGAATCAAGCTCTCAAGATCTTGATCATCCATTGCTTATCACATAAGATAGAGTATGGCTAATATTGAGTTCCACATAAGAACTCCATCTTCATTTCTTCTTCTTGATCATATCACATATATATCTTCAAATTGATGATCTTGATGCCAATACACAAGGTGTATCTTTATCTTCATGGCATCCATACTTGAATCCAACACATGGAATACAAGTAGTACCTATGGAATATTCCTTCATATAACTCAATGAAAACATTAGTCCATAGGGGTTGTCATTAATTACCAAAACCACACATAGGGGCAATATACCCTTACAATCTCCCCCATTTTGGTAATTGATGACAACCACAATAAGAGGGTTTATATAATGAATATTAGAGACAAGTACACAACTTATCCGAGAATAAATTGCATACAAGAGGTTGTATTTGATATGGTCAAGTAACACAAAGCTACTATCCCATATCAAAATCAACTCTACTCACACAACTACAACTAATGCAAGGGATGTCAGTAGAACCAATATATATAGAGCAAACTCCCCCACAATGTATGCATGTGTGACGAACATGAATTTATTGCATACATTGTCAAGATTAACCTTTGGGACAATTTCCACTATATATATACAACCATGCAAGACATATAGATATGGAATGCATGAGAGTCAAAACACTTAAGCACAAACCAAACTTAAGTATAAAACCATTCCCTTAAACCCTCTAAACTTCTCCCCCATTGGCATCGAGTGCCAAAATGGGTGAAAAATTTAGAAAGTCAATATAATGTGAGTTCCTCCCCAAGGTGTGCACTTCTCATAATTTGAGTGGAATCAAGTGCACATATCCAATGATGAATATTTGAAGGAAGTCAAACTATATTGTGGATCAAGGATTGCATAAAGATAACATGGTGATGAAGACTTCACCAAATAAAGCAAGCAATTGAAGATCCAATTGGACAAACAAAGATATCATGATAAGAGAGATTGGTGCTTTAAATAAAATAAGGAAGCTCCCCAAGGTTCGTGCATAATTTATAGTGTTTGCATTTGAATACAATATGCACAAACATGGAATCCTTACTCCCTCTATATCATTTAGAACACAACCAAGATAAAGATAATATGCTTATCAGGAAAAACTTGAGTCCAACAATTACGAGATATGAGTGTATGAAGAAAAACAAATAAACCAAGCACTCATAAATCTTCTTTACCAACACCACTAAGAAAGAAAAAAAAAAAGATGGTCGGCAAAGAACAAGGATATCAAGGTGATGGATTAACGCTCTTATGTATATAAGTTTCTAAAGTGGACAAAGTGATCCATAAAGAAACATGCACACACAAGAGGTTAATAAAATAAATAAAACAAGATATCCAAGATGAAGTCATAAAATATACCAAAGGATGTTTGCTTAAGAAGCATATATAGCCTATGGCTCCAATTTTCACTTATGGTATATGAATGAGCTTCAACCAAGAAAATATCAAAAACATCACAACTAACAATAAGGAAAGTAAAGCTAGTTGGAATGTTTTGAGACAAGCAACAAGTATCACAAATAGGGATTTATTTCGCAATTTTATCAAAATTGCACATAAGAATTCTTTGAGGAATTGATGTGCAATAAATTGCTAGAGGGCGTATTTGGGTAGGTGAATCATAAACATGATTTTTATATAATCCCAACATATGCATCTTCTCATATTACTCAAATGTACAATAAGAAGTTTTATTTAAAAGTATTTTTCAATAACCGCAATAATTTCAAAATAAAGAACTTCATGCCAAGATGTAACCTACAAGAGGTTGGATGCTATATGAGTATGCATGAATAAGTTACTTGTTACCGAGATAGCAATGGCATGATGTAGTAGATAAGAGTTCATCGATCATCCTAGCTTGTCTCCAATTCTCATATGGTGACAACACCTTCCTTATAGATGAGACAAGCCTCCATTGCATCTCCAATGTACCTAAAACGACATTCAAGTACATCTTGGCCCCCAAACTCATTGGGTCCAACATGGTTAGACTAACCACAATATATATAACACACTCCATATAAATATGTGCATATTTAGATGAAATTTGAATTTCATGCACATCTTAGACATTTAGGATTTGATGGAGTATACCCTATATAATGGATCAAAGAAAGAAAGCATGCTATAAATATAAATAAATTACATATAGGCACACATAAAGACTTTAAGATCCAATAATGATACACTTTAGACAAAACACCAAATAAATTTAAGAAGGTATTAAGGTGTGACCAAACAAATTAGTTGTCCAAATTATATCAAAGAAGCAAATCACAAAAGATTTGTTCAACAAATGAACTAAGAAGAAACCTTTGAGCATAAAGGATGAAATAAAGCAAACATGCTCAAATATTTATCTCATTCAACAAATAAAGCATAGAAGAAGGAATGAGATAGCAAAACTCCCAAAATAGCAAGGTTCGAACAAACAAATCAAACCCTCTACACTTTTCACAATGGCACAATGTACCGTAAAAAAAGGTTTGTCTTCCAAAACAAATACTTGATATGAATGAAGAGAATTTATTAAAAGATTTTTCAAAGGGACAAGGAAGACACATGGGAGCAACAAAGATTTGTTGGAAATAAAATAAGGCAATAAGAAACAATCCAAGGTGAAGATGATCCAAAATTTCAACCACATACAAGGATATCAATTGTCAAAGACAATGAGTATATTGGAAATAATTTCCGGTGGAGTATTGACAATGATAGTAAGGATCAACTTCACAATAAAAGGCATAGAATAAGTATATAGAATTAAGCACTATGCACGGATGAAGATTCTTTAGCTTCAACTAGTCAAACAATCACGCATGGCAATGATTAGAATCTCTTGAAGCAATCGGTGTCCCAAATAAGATATAGAGATATGTATTTGAGGAAAGAACCGTACCAAGAATTTCTTACTCAAACAAGAATCCATAAGATGAGCAATAAAAGTTTTTCAATAGAAGTGGAGCTTGTTTGAGCAAACATGCCACCTAGGAACAAGATAATTAAGAGCATCAACTCTAAGTGGCATAACCTCATATGTTCAGATTTTCTAGGCTTGTGATATGTACAAAACATATTACTCCCCCATAATGTGATAAAACATTTCTTCTAGACAAGAGGCAACTAAAATTCAATTAGAGAAGATTAATGGACATTTAGAATTTGAATTTCTCATGATTATGACACACCACATAGTGACTAGATAATCTTGCAATATCAATACTAAGTGGTGGTACCCACATACACACATTTTAAAGAAAGAGAGATGCACAATGCATATCACTCCTCCAAAATGGGATGTTCCATTAATCACTCAAAGAGAGCCAAATAAGATGTCATCAAGATGCATTAGGCTCACAACAATACACAAGTATATGATGAGTCAAACAAACATACTTGAATACACAAGATAGGTAAGTAAGACACAACACATACACACACATATTTGGTACAAAACCAAACATGCAAAGGGGCAAGTAACTTACAATAAATATGATGAGTTGAAGTATAAGTTACCGCAAAGAGGAACATTGGATATAAGATATAGATGATAATCCATACGACTTGGCTTGGTCAAAATATAATATATGAAGATCCCTTAATTCTTCATGAAGTAGCCAAGTATCCAATGACCTCCACATGCACCTATTGATCAAGTTTGAGCTTGTTGGTCCCCAACCAAGTTGGGTCCTAAGAGGTTAGTCACAATAGGCTTGGCAACCCAAATGGTCCTTTTCTTGAGACCACTTTGAGTTCCAACAAACTTAGCAAACACATTGCCATCCTTATCCTTCCCTAGAGAATAATCATCATCAACAATTATAGGGTTAGATAAGGTACCACCTAAGCAAGAAGAAGCAAAGTGCCCCTTCTCACGACATAAGTAGCAAGTGTTCCCCTTTTTCTTCTTTATTGATTTATTCTCTTGGGGAAAAATATCTTAATTCTTCTTGGGAAGTGGCCTATCTTGAACTTGAGGTTGAGCTTGAGCTTGACCTTGACTTTGTGGCCGTTTCCCTTGTTGTTTCTCACTTAAGTGCTTCTTCTTCTTCAATGGGCATGATCTAACATGGTGCCCTTCAACTTTGCAGTTGAAGCAAATAATCTTGGCTAAATCATTGACTTTGTCTTGGCCCTTCTTCTTGTTGCTCTTGCTCTTGAACTTGTTCTTGTTATTGGAGTTGAATCCAAGTCCACTCTTGTCATTGGGGGATTGTTGCACACTTAGCATCTTTTCAAGTGTGGATTTCCCTTCATGACGTTTTTCCAAGTCTTTCTTCAAAGAAAGGACTTGGGCCTCGATCTCTTTGATTTACTCTACATGGTTAGTAGAAATACAAGTACTAGAGGAAGTAGAAGCTTCATTGTTAGAGCAACAAGGCAAAGAAAGCAATCCAACACAAGGTGTGTCACTAGTTTGACTAGATGGATTACAAGGACTAGCACATGGAAATATAGCATTTGTAGTAGAGATTGTGCTAATGTCCACATGAGGCTCACAAGATGTTACCTTAGTGATACTAGCCTCATGAGCTAACTTTAGCCCATCATAGGAAATTAGAAGATCATTATGAGATCTTGAGAGCTTTTTATGACTTTCTTCCAATTCCCTATAATTGCTAGTTAGCAACTCAAGTTGAGCCCTTAGCTCAACATTCTCCTCTAAGGTAGATGCTTCACAAGAATTAGAGTTATTAGTAGCACAAGCATCATCAATATATTTTTCATTTTCAAGCTCATAGGATTCAATTTTTTGTGTGAGCATAAAATTAGTATGCTTCTCATCTTTTAGCTCTTGCTTGAGGAGATTGAATCTCATTCTCCCATTTTCAACATGGGACTCCAACTCCACTATGGTTTCCTTGTATTTATTTAAGGTATCCATAGAGTGTTCGAGATTAGCACGAGCTTCTTTATTACCATGAAGAGAAGCATATACCATCCCCATATCATGGAACAAAGTATTATATTCTTCATAATTATCATCATCATCACTCTCATTGTTAGAGGATGTGTTAGGAGTCAAAGTAGGAGATACCTTTGATCCATTTGCCATAAGGCACATGTGCATACCGGAGGATGAAGATGAGGATATTCTTGAATCCCCATTTGAAATCATGTCTTGATCCATAGAGTGTTCGGTTTCCTCTAGATTGTTAGTCAACAAACAACTAGAGGAAATAGAAGCATTTTGATTATGGGAGCAAGACAAGGCAAGCATATCATCATGAGATCTATGTAAGCAATTTACACATGATATGCAAGGACTATCAACACAAGCGTGTAGATTATTTTTAGTGCTATATGTGTTCAAGTCCAAAGAGGAAACATTGCAATGGGATATAGATGAAGAATCATCACTATTGAGCACGATATCAACATTGCAATTTTCCTCACCACTCACCATATCATTACCTCGTGTCTTTCTACACGTTGGTGAAGTGGAAGAAGATGAGAACTCATCACGGCCGGAGGTGTAAGCAACTTGGAGCTCTTCATGATGTGAAGGGGAAGGGAGCTCCTCGGAGACACCACCGACCAAATGAGAAATGGATCCACCAAACATTTCCTTAAGCTTGATCCACATCTCATGAGACGACTTTCGCTTTATATATATCAAGAACCTACGAAAATCTGGTCTCAAGGAGAATAAAAGCTCATTAGATACTTGAGCTTCAAGATGTAAGTTTTTCTCATCCTCTAAAGATAGATTTTGAGGATCCATCGGAGGAGAAAAACCTACATCTAGAAATTGCTCTATATTTGGACACAAGGTCCGAAGGTTATAAAGCAAGCAATTTCTCCACAAAACATAATTTGTGCCAACAAATATAATTGTGTCATTGTGCACTATATTACTAGCCGACATATTTACTCTCAAGGCAGTGAAGCCTTAAACAAGGAGAGACCTTGCTCTGATACCAATTGAAAGATCGAGATGTCGCCTAGAGGGGGGGGTGAATAGGCAATTAAAAACTCTTGCGGATTTGTCTTGAAGAATGCGGAATTAAACTATCGTTTAGTTTACAAGCACAAACCCTAAATATGATAAGCTCAACTAAGTGTAACAATAGTAACTAGAGCTAAGCAAGATAGGCACAAGATATATGTAGCACAAGTGATAGCAAGATATATGTACTTCAAGCACGATGGCTATCACAAGGAAAGAGAGCTCGGGTATAGAAATAACAGAGGCACTCGGAGACGAGGATGTATTCCCGTGTTCCCTTCCTTTGCAAGAAGGTACGTCACGTTTGGAGGAGTGGAGGTCCCACGAAGGATTCCCGCGCCACGAAGGCTCACCCTATTCTGCGAACCACACCCACGAAGGATAATGGCCCTTTCCTTATGGTTAGCTTTTCCTCCGCTCCGGAGATGGCAAGCTCCACAACCACTTCACAAGCTCCATGAAGGAGAAGCCCGGGCCTCTTCACAATCTTCTTGAAGAGATCACCGGAGCACCAACCGCCAAGCCAACTAGGAGGTTTCCCTCCAAGAGTAACAAGCTCACGGTCTCTCACTCGAACTAATCGTGGTGGAGAGCTCAACACTATGCAATGATGCAAAGCAAGAACACTAGAGGTGTTCAAATCCTTCACTCTCAAATCCCACCCAAGCAACAAATGCTAAGATGAGATTGGAGAGGAAGAACAATGGGGAAAGTCAACAAAAGACTCCAAGATCTAGATCCCAAGAGTTCCCCTCACTTAGAGGAGAAATGGATTGGTGGATGTGTAGATTTAGATCTCTTCTCTTAGATCCCTCAAGAATGAGCAAGAATCATGGGGGAGACAAGAGAGAGAGAGAAAGTTCTTCAAAGGCAACAATGGAGGAGAGAGAATAGAAGAACTAACTAAGCCCAAGGTGGAAGAAGGGCTACTTATAGCCCAAGAGCAAATATAATCGTTGGGGAAAAAGAACTGTTAAAATCGCAGGAAAAATGGCCAGAAAAACGACCCAGCCGGCCGACCGGATTTGGAGCTGAGGAGGCCGGCCGGCTGTCCGGTCGGGCTGGCCCACTGGTCGGGCGGGGCAGCGCGCGCGCTGAGCGGTAGATAAGAAAGGAGGCAGCGCGCAAGTGGGCCGCGCGGGGCGGCCCTGCCGGCAGGGAGGCCGGTCAGGCCGGGGCCAGTCTTGGGGCGGGCCGGCGGCTGCCGGGCCCTGGGCCGGACCAGACCGGATGGGCCTCAGTAGGTTGTCCGGCTGGCATCAGCCCAAGAGCCGGCGTGGACCGGGTGGGCCGGCAGGCCGGTCGGCCGGCCGGCCGCCCCTTTCCTTTCCTTTTTCTTTTTATTCTTTTTCTCTTTTCTTTAATAACAAATGCTCCCGAACTCCGATTCGAATGAAACCAATTTTGTTTGGAAGATAACAAAAAATGCTATCCAATAGAAAGTGAAAACACAAGAATCTGTAGGAGGGGATTTTATCATGAATATAAAAGGTAGAACCTTATATCATGAATAACCGGTAAAATCACCCAACCTCGAAAACGCAATAGAAGATGCATGCGGATTCCAATTTCGGTGAACTTGGGCTTGTTGTAAAGCTAGCAACAAGCTCAAGAACCTCACACAGAGAAACACCAATAAGCAATAGGGATATGCAAAGTATGCAAAGGATTGAGCTCCCTAAGACGATGCGATCAAGTTACCCAACCGAAAGCCCCTCTTAATAGTGCGGCTATCTATCCAATAATCCGGTCCCCCATCAACCACCTTGAGACCGGTAAAAGGAGAAACCTAGCAAGGCCATACCTTTTCCTTGCGCATCCCGCTTGATCTTTATGATAGCTCTTCAAGCTCCACTCAAGCCAGAATGCCTCACTTGATCATCGTTGCTTCGTGAAGACTCATAAATGCTCCCCCATACACCATGATGGGAAGGCTCCATTGATACATATCTTCACATGTCCAATATCACCAAATGGATGGCAAGCTTCAAGCATGTGATCCACTTGAGATTCTCATCTTGAACTTGCCCGACTAAACCTTGTATCTTCTCATACTCTATCATACTATCTTGAGGTGTATAAAGAATTCTTCACTTGGAATCAAGCTCTCAAGATCTTGATCATCCTTTGTTTATAACATAAGATAGAGTATGGCTAATATTGAGTTCCACATAAGAACTCCATCTTCATTTCTTCTTCTTGATCATATCACATATATATCTTCAAATCGATGATCTTGATGCCAATACACAAGGTGTATCTTTATCTTCATGGCATCCATACTTGAATCCAACACATGGAATAGAAGTAGTACATATGGAATATTCCTTCATATAAACTCAATGAAAACATTAGTCCATAGGGGTTGTCATTAATTACCAAAACCACACATAGGGGCAATATACCTTACAATATGAGAGGATAATATCCATGCCACATAGGATGAAAATATCTACATTACTTGCATTCCAAGCTATGCCACCTCATGCTCAAATGATTGATATGGATGAGGGCATGCCAACCAAGCACCTTACTCATCAAACCAAAACAAGAGTCACCCACCTATGTGTCATGATACTAGATCTTGTCCAAGCCTATAAAAGGAGCCACATCCTTCATCCATTTGATAATCTAGTACCATGTTACAAGGAAACCAAAACCCTGAGACCACCCATACCTTAGCTAGGATCAAGATGAAGAAGCTAGGAGGTGGAGGCATACCACAAGATGCAGGTTTATCAGAATTCCAGAAGAACAAGCTACATAAGATACCAAGGTAGAATTCCTAGGCAAACCATATATTTAGAGGATCATATCATCATCTCTTGAGTAGGACCTTAGGCTATTCTAAGAAATTTAGAATTGAGAGAGATTATAAATGCTAAACCATAGCCATGTCTATCTTAGAGAATACTAGAGTAGTATTAAATCCTAATTGTTCAAACCAACCTTTAATCTTGGACGTGGGAGCCATATTCTATTAGTGAAACATAACATAAACCCTAGACCACATTCCTATTTTCCTTATTGCCTCAATTGATCAGTATAAGGGAAACCCTAGCTCATAACCACATAGAACATATGCTTAAACCCTAACTTGTGCATCACAAGTAAACCCTGTAACATCCCAAAAATTTCAAAAAAACAAAGAAATGAATTTCCCTATTTCCAAATTTTGGAACCAACAAAAACTTTTATTAAATTAAGTTTGATACATAGTGATCATGCTTATATGTTGTGATAGTGCCATGCTTGCTTGTTGAAGTATTTTGAAATGATCTTAAACCCTAAACCCTATCCTTTTCACCATCCAAGTTAAAACAAAATAAAAAGAAATTATATAAGAAAAGGGCCTATGTGCCTATGGCTATTTTTGGTAAAACGTTTACCTAGGCTTTTCTACCTTGTTTAGATGTTCTGGAAACATCAACAAACCTAACCTAGTACTTACCAACTAATTCAAGTGAGAAACAAAAATAAAATAAACATATGCATAGATGCATATGTGGCACATAGCCATAATACCAAATCTTGACATATGCACTCACACTTTCCCCAAAGTGGTTTGAACCCTTTACCAAACTCAATATAACCCTAAATAAACCCTAAACCATGCCCTTTGATCAAAGAAAAAGAAAAGGAAATAAAAATAGGAAATACACATATGGGGCTATGGCCATTTTTGCAAATCTTTAAAATAAGCCATTTTGACTTGTGCCATTACTTGTAGAATGTTAATAAACACTTTATGACACTTTTTGAATCAAAGAAACTCAAATCAAATCAAATTTGAAATCAAATTTTGCTCACATAAGATAATGGTCAAATCTGCCAATTTTAACATGACACCCACTTTGAGCCTTTCTATTTGTAGATTTCTAAACTAAACAATGCCAACTCTTTGCATATCATCCAAGACAACAACAAGGTGAACAATTTGCTCAAAACAACCCCTGCAAACTTGATACGTCCCAAACGTATCTATAATTTCTTATGTTCCATGCTACTTTTATGATGATACTCACATGTTTTATACACATTATATGTCATTATTATGCATTTTCCGACACTAACCTATTGACGAGATGCCGAAGAGCCGATTGCTTGTTTTCTACGCTATTTTTGGTTTCAGAAATCCTAGTAAGGAAATATTCTCGGAATTGGACGAAATCAACGCCCAGGGTCCTATTTTTCCACGAAGCTTCCAGAAGTCCGAAGAGGAAACGAAGTGGGGCCACGAGGTGGCGACACGCCAGGGCGGCGCAGCCTAGGTCCTGGCCGCGCCGGCCTGTTGTGTGGGCCCCTCGTGACGCCCCTTGACCTGCCCTTCCGCCTACTTAAACCCTTCGTCGCGAAACCCCCAGTACCGAGAGCCACGATACGGAAAACCTTACTAAGACGCCACCACCGCCAATCCCATCTCGGGGGATTCAGGAGATCGCCTCCGGCACCCTGCCGGAGAGGGGAATCTTCTCCCGGAGGTCTCTTCATCGCCATGATCGCCTCCGGATCGATGTGTGAATAGTCCACCCCTGGACTATGGGTCCATAGCGATAGCTACATGGTTGTCTTCTCCTCATTGTGCTATCATGTTAGATCTTGTGAGCTGCCTATCATGATCAAGATCATCTATTTGTAATGCTACATGTTGTGTTTGTTGGGATCCGATGAATATTGAATACTATGTCAAGTTGATTATCAATCTATCATATGTTATTTATGTTCTTGCATGCTCTCCGTTGCTAGTAGAGGCTCTGGCCAAGTTGATACTTGTGACTCCAAGAGGGGGTATCTATGCTCGATAGTGGGTTCATGCCTCCATTAAATCTGGGACAGGGACAGAAAGTTCTAAGGTTGTGGATGTGCTGTTGCCACTAGGGATAAAACATCGATGCTTTGTCTAAGGATATTTGTGTTGATTACATTACGCACCATACTTAATGCAATTGTCTCGTTGTTTGCAACTTAATACTGGAAGGGGTTCGGATGATAACCTGAAGGTGGACTTTTTAGGCATAGATGCATGTTGGATAGCGGTCTATGTACTTTGACGTAATGCCACGATTAAATCTCATAGTACTCATCATGATATATGTATGTGCATTGTTATGCCTTCTTTATTTGTCAATTGCCCAATCGTAATTTGTTCACCCAACATCCGTTTATCTTATGGGAGAGACACCACTAGTGAACTGTGGACCCCGGTCCTATTCTTTACATCTGAAATACAATCTACCGCAATTGTTCTTTACTGTTCTTCGCAAACAATCATCATCATCCACACTATACATCTAATCCTTTGTTTACGAGCAAGCCGGTGAGATTGACAACCTCACCGTTACGTTGGGGCAAAGTACTTTGATTGTGTTGTGCAGGTTCCACGTTGGCGCCGGAATCCCTAGTGTTGCGCCGCACTACACTCCGCCACCAACAACCTTCACGTGCTCCTTGACTCCTACTGGTTCGATAACCTTGGTTTCTTACCGAGGGAAACTTACTGCTGTGCGCATCACACCTTCCTCTTGGGGTTCCCAACGGACGTTTCAACTACACGCAGCAAGTAAATTTCTGGCGCCGTTGCCGGGAGATCAAGACACGCTGCAAGGGGAGTCTCCCACATCCAATCTCTTTACTTTGTTTTTGTCTTGCTTTGTTTTATTTTATTTACTGCTTTGTTTGCTCTTTATATCGAAAACACAAAAAAATTAGTTACTTGCATTTACTTTATCTAGTTTGCTTTATTTACTACTACTAAAATGGGTACTGTTGAGAATACTAAGTTGTGTGATTTCACTAGTTAGGCTTAATGGAAAACAACAAAAATATTAGAGATCTTTATAGTATTTATCTTGAGTTAGGACATGAGGTGTTTGAAGAGAAAATTAAAAAACCCATGGAACTTTGTTTGCAAAATAGTTGTAGCAATGTTATTAGCATGAACTCTTTGAACACTATTATTGCTAATGCTATGGAAGAATTTAAGCTTGGAGAAGCTGGTTTTGATAAGCATGATATTTTTAGTCCCCCAAGCATGGAGAAGAGAATTTACTTTGATGACACTTTTCCTTCCATTTATGATGATAGTGGTATTTTGGTGCCACCTACTATCGAGGATAAAGTTTATTATGATTATACTATGCCTCCTACATTTTATGATTATGGTGATGAGAATAATAATGATAGCTACTTTGTTGAATTTGCTCCCACTACAATTAATAAGAATGACTATGCTTATGTTGGGAGTAGTAATTATTTTATGCATGAGACTCATGATAAGAATGCTTTATGTGATAGTTATGTTGTTGAGTTTGTTCATGATGTTACTGGAAATTATTATGAGAGAGGAAAATATGGTTGTAGAAATTTTCATGTTACTAAAACACCTCTCTACATGCTGAAATTTTTGAAGTTACACTTGTTTTTTCTTCCTATGCTATTCACTTTGTTCTTCATTGACTTGTTTATTTACAAGATTCATTTTCATAGGAAGTGGGTTAGGATTAAATTTGTTTCATACTTGCTTTTTGATGCTCTCTTTGCTTCAACTCTCATCCTTATGCGAGTGCATCATTAAATTTACTGAGCCCATCTTAATGGCTATAAAGAAATCACTTCTTGGGAGATAACCCATGTTTTTATTTTGCTACTGTTTTGTTGAGTCTTGGAAGTTGTTACTACTGTATCAACCTCTCCTTATTTTTATTTTATTGCATTGTTGTGCCAAGTAAAGTCTTTGATAGTAAAGTCAATACTAGATTTGGATTACTGCGCAGAAACAGATTTCTTGCTATCACGAAATTGAGCCGCCCCGTCTGTAGGTAACTCAGAAAAATCTTCCAATTTACGTGCGTGATCCTCAGATATGTACGCAACTTTCATTCAATTTGAGCATTTTCATCTGAGCAAGTTAAGTGCCCAGAAAAATTCGTCTTTACGGACTGTTCTGTTTTGACAGATTCTGCCTTTTATTTCGCATTGCCTGTTTTGCTATGTTTGATGGATTTCTTTGTTCCATTAACTTTCAGTAGCTTTGTGCAATGTCCAGAAGTGTTAAGAATGATTATGTCACCTTTGAATATATGAATTATGCACTGACCCTCTAATGAGTTTGTTTTGAGTTTGGTGTGGAGGAAGTTTTCAAGGGTCAAGAGAGGTGGGTGATACAATATGATCAAGAAGAGTGAAAAGTCTAAGCTTGGGGATGCCCCCGTGGTTCATCCCTGCATATTTTAAGAAGACCCAAGCGTCTAAGCTTGGGGATGCCCAAGGCATCCCTTCTTCATCGACAACTTATCAGGTCACCTCTAGTGAAACTATATTTTTATTCCGTCACATCTTATGTGCTTTACTTGGAGCGTCTGTTTGTTTTTGTTTTTGTTTTTTGTTTGAATAAAATCGGATCCTAGAATTCTTTGTTTGGGAGAGAGACACGCTCCACTGTTTCGTATGAACACATGTGTTCTTAGCTTTATCTTTAATGTTCATTGCGAAAGTTGAACTACTTCATTCAGTGTTATATGGTTGGAAACGGAAAATGCCGCATGTGGTAAATGGTATAATGTCTTGAATAATGTGATACTTGGCAATTATTGTTTAAGCTCTTGCATCATGTACCTTGTACCCATTAATGAAGAACTACATAGAGCTTGTTAAAATTTGGTTTGCATGATTAGCTTCTCTAGAGTCTAGATATTTTCTGGTTAAGGTGTTTGAACAACAAGGAGACAATGTAAAGTCTTATAATACCTACAATATGTTCATATGTGAGCTTTGATGCACCTTTTACACTTGAGTTTGCTTCAAACAACCTTGCTAGCCTAGCCTTGTATTGAGAGGAATTCTTCTCGTGCATCCAAATCCTTGAGCCAAAAACTATGCCATTTGTGTCCACCATACCTACCTACTACATGGTATTTCTCTGCCATTCCAAAGTACTTATGTGTCTTAATTATTTCTTTAAAATTCTATTCTTTGTCTTTGCAATATATAGCTCATGGGAAAATAGCCTTAAAAACTATTGTGGTGAAGAATATGTACTTATGTGTCTTAATTATTTCTTAATAAGTTGCTTGTTGAGCGGTAACCATGTTTCTGGGGACGCCATCAAATCTTTTACCTTTGTTGAATATCATGTGAGTTGCTATACATGTTCATCTTGTCTGAAGTAAGGGCGATTTTCATGATCAAATGGTTTGAGTATGCATACTGTTAGAGAAGAACATTGGGCCGCTAACTAAAGCCATGATTCATGGTGGAAGTTTCAGTTTGGACAATCAATCCTCCATCTCTTATGAGAATTTTAAATGTTGTTTAATGCTTATGCATTAAAGAGGAGTCCATTATCTGTTGTCTATGTTGTCCCGGTATGGATGTCTAAGTTGAGAATAATCAAAAGCGAGAAATCCAATGCGAGCTTTCTCCTTAGACCTTTGTACAGGCGGCATAGAGGTACCCCTTTGTGACACTTGGTTGAAACATATGCTATGCAATGATAATCCATGTTAATCCAAGCTAATTAGGACAAGGTGCGAGCACTATTGGTATACTATGCATGAGGCTTGCAACTTATAGGATATCTTATACATAACACATATGATTTATTACTACCGTTGACAAAATTGTTTCTTGTTTTCAAAATGAAAAGCTCTAGCACAAAAATAGTAATCCATGCTTCCCTCTGCGAAGGGCCTATCTTCTACTTTATTGTTGAGTCGGTTTACCTATTCTCTCTATCCCGAAGCAAACACTTGTATCAACTCGTGTGCATTGATTCTTACATGTTTACCTATTGACCTGTTATATTACTTTGTGTTGACAATTATCCATGAGATAAATATGTTGAAGTTGAAAGCAACCGCTGAAACTTATATCTTCCTTTGTGTTGCTTCAATGCCTCTACTAAGAATTTATTGCTTTATGAGTAACTCTTATGCAAGTCTTATTGATGCTTGTCTTGAAAGTATTATTCATGAAAAGTCTTTGCTATATGATTCATTTGTTTACTCATTATCTTCATCATTGCTTCGAATCGCTGTATTCATCTCATATGCTTTACAATAGTATGATCAAGATTATGATAGCATGTCACTTCAAAAATTATCTTTGTTATCGTTTACCTACTCGAGGGCGAGTAGGAACTAAGCTTGGGGATGCTTGATACGTCCCAAATGTATCTATAATTTCTTATGTTCCATGCTACTTTTATGATGATACTCACATGTTTTATACACATTATATGTCATTATTATGCATTTTCCGGCACTACCTATTGACGAGATGCCGAAGAGCCAGTTGTTGTTTTCTCGCTGTTTTTGGTTTCAGAAATCCTAGTAAGGAAATATTCTCGGAATTGGACGAAATCAACGCCCAGGGTCCTATTTTTCCACGAAGCTTCCAGAAGTCCGAAGAGGAAACGAAGTGGGGCCACGAGGTGGCGACACACCAGGGTGGCGCGGCCCAGGTCCTGGCCGCGCCGGCCTGTTGTGTGGGCCCCTCGTGACGCCCCTTGACCTGCCTGATGGCGTGTAACTCACACGTTCGTTGGGAACCCCAAGAGGAAGGTATGATGCGCACAGCAGCAAGTTTTCCCTCAGAAAGAAACCAAGGTTTATCGAACCGGGAGGAGCCAAGAAGCACGTTGAAGGTTGATGGCGGCGGGATGTAGTGCGGCGCAACACCAGGGATTCCGGCGCCAACGTGGAACCTGCACAACACAACCAAAGTACTTTGCCCCAACGAAACAGCGAGGTTGTCAATCTCACCGGCTTGTCTGTAACAAAGGATTAGATGTATAGTGTGGATGATGATTGTTTGCAAAGAACAAGTAAAGAACAATAGCAGCAGATTTGTATTTCAGATGTAAAGAATGGACCGGGGTCCACAGTTCACTAGAGGTGTCTCTCCCATAAGATAAATAGCATGTTGGGTGAACAAATTACGGTCGGGCAATTGACAAATAGAGAGGGCATAACAATGCACATACATGATATGATGAATATTGTGAGATTTAATTGGGCATTACGACAAAGTACATAGACCGCTATCCAGGCATGCATCTATGCCTAAAAAGTCCACCTTCAGGTTATCATCCGAACCCCTTCCAGTATTAAGTTGCAAACAACATACAATTGCATTAAGTATGGTGTGTAATGTAATCAATAACTACATCCTCGGACATAGCATCAATGTTTTATCCCTAGTGGCAACAAGACATCCACAACCTTAGAACTTTCCGTCACTCGTCCCAGCATTTAATGGAGGCATGAACCCACTATCGAGCATAAATACTCCCTCTTGGAGTTAAGAGCAAAAACTTGGCGAGAGCCTCTACTAATAACGGAGAGCATGCAAGATCATAAACAACACATAGGTAATAGATTGATAATCAACATAACATAGTATTCTCTATCCATCGGATCCCGACAAACACAACATATAGAATTACGAGATAGATGATCTTGATCATGTTAGGCAGCTCACAAGATCCGACAATGAAGCACATGAGGAGAAGACAACCATCTAGCTACTGCTATGGACCCATAGTCCAGGGGTGAACTACTCACTCATCACTCCGGAGGCGACCATGGCGGTGAAGAGTCCTCCGGGAGATGAATCCTCTCTCCGGCGAGGGTGCCGGAGGAGATCTCCGAGAATCCCCGAGATGAGATTGGCGGCGGCGGCGTCTCGCATAGGTTTTCCGTATCGTGGCTCTCGGCACTGGGGGTTTCGCGACGAAGACCTTAAGTAGGCGGAAGGGCGGAGTCGGAGGGGTCACGGGGGCCCCACACGCGAGGCCGCACGGGCCCCCCGGGCCGCGCCGCCCTAGTGTGGCGGCGCCCCGTGGCCCCACTGCGTCTTCTCTTCGGTCTTCTGGAAGCTTCGTGGCAAAATAGGCCCCTGGGCGTTGATTTCGTCCAATTCCGAGAATATTTCCTTTGTAGGATTTCTGAAACCAAAAACGAGCAGAAACAAAGAATCGGCTCTTCGGCATCTCGTTAATAGGTTAGTGCCGGAAAATGCATAAATACGACATATAATGTGTATAAAACATGTAGATGTCATCAATAATGTGGCATGGAACATAAGAAATTATCGATACGTCGGAGACGTATCAGCATCCCCAAGCTTAGTTCTGCTCGTCCCGAGCGAGTAAACGATAACAAAGATAATTTCGGAGTGACATGCCATCATAACCTTGATCATACTATTGTAAACATATGTAATGAATGCAGCGATCAAAACAATGGTAATGACATGAGTAAACAACTGAATCATAAAGCAAAGACTTTTCATGAATAGTACTTAAAGACAAGCATCAATAAGTCTTGCATAAGAGTTAACTCATAAAGCAATAAATCAAAGTTAAGGTATTGAAGCAACACAAAGGAAGATTAAGTTTCAGCGGTTGCTTTCAACTTGTAACATGTATATCTCATGGATAATTGTCAACATAGAGTAATATAACAAGTGCAATATGCAAGTATGTAGGAATCAATGCACAGTTCACACAAGTGTTTGCTTCTTGAGGTCGAGAGAAATAGGTGAACTGACTCAACATAAAAGTAAAAGAAAGGTCCTTCAAAGAGGAAAGCATCGATTGCTATATTTGTGCTAGAGCTTTTATTTTGAAAACATGAAACAATTTTGTCAACGGTAGTAATAAAGCATATGTATCATGTAAATTATATCTTACAAGTTGCAAGCCTCATGCATAGTATACTAATAGTGCCCGCACCTTGTCCTAATTAGCTTGGACTACCGGATCATCGCAATACACATGTTTTAACCAAGTGTCACAATGGGGTACCTCCATGCCGCCTGTACAAAGGTCTAAGGAGAAAGCTCGCATTTTGGATTTCTCGCTTTTGATTATTCTCCACTTAGACATCCATACCGGGACAGCATGGACAACAGATAATGGACTCCTCTTTAATGCATAAGCATGTGGCAACAGTTAATGTTCTCATATGAGATTGAGGATATATGTCCAAAACTGAAACTTCCACCATGATTCATGGCTTTAGTTAGCGGCCCAATGTTCTTCTCTAACAATATGCATGCTCCAACCATTAAGATGGTAGATCTCTCTTACTTCAGACAAGACGGACATGCATAGCAACTCACATGATATTCAACAAAGAATAGTTGATGGCGTCCCCGAAGCATGGTTATCGCACAACAAGCAACTTAATAAGAGATAAAGTGCATAAGTACATATTCAATACCACAATAGTTTTTAAGCTATTTGTCCCATGAGCTATATATTGCAAAGGCGAATGATGGAAATTTTAAAGGTAGCACTCAAGCAATTTACTTTGGAATGGCGGAGAAATACCATGTAGTAGGTAGGTATGGTGGACACAAATGGCATAGTGGTTGGCTCAAGGATTTTGGATGCATGAGAAGTATTCCCTCTCGATACAAGGTTTAGGCTAGCAAGGTTATTTGAAACAAACACAAGGATGAACCGGTGTAGCAAAACTCACATAAAATACTTATTGTAAACATTATAAGACTCTACACCGTCTCCCTTGTTATTCAAAACTCAATACTAGAAATTATCTAGACTTTAGAGAGACCAAATATGCAAACCAAATTTAGCAAGCTCTAGGTGTTTCTTCATTAATGGGTGCAAAGTATATGATGCAAGAGCTTAAACATGAGCACAACAATTGCCAAGTATCAAATTATTCAAGACATTTTAAAATTACTACATGTAGCATTTCCCAATTCCAACCATATAACAATTTAACGAAGAAGATTCAACCTTCGCCATGAATACTATGAGTAAAGCCTAAGGACATATTTGTCCATATGCAACAGCGGAGCGTGTCTCTCTCTCCCAAACAATGAATGCTAGGATCCATTTTATTCAAACAAAAACAAAAACAAAAACAAACCGACGCTCCAAGTAAAGTACATAAGATGTGACTGAATAAAAATATAGTTTCAGGGGAGGAACCTGATAATGTTGTCGATGAAGAAGGGGATGCCTTGGGCATCCCCAAGCTTAGACGCTTGAGTCTTCTTAGAATATGCAGGGGTGAACCACCGGGGCATCCCCAAGCTTAGAGCTTTCACTCTCCTTGATCATATTGCATCATTCTCCTCTCTTGATCCTTGAAAACTTCCTCCACACCAAACTCGAAACAACTCATTAGAGGGTTAGTGTGGTGACCCGACATACCACTGCATGGTGTAGTATGCAAGTCTGATATAACACCAATGAAACACCGTTCCACTAGTATTATATCGCTCAGAGTGGTACAACAGAAACATATGCGGGTCCAAGGCATGTCTATAGAATTACACACAGACTCTGTTACATAAGATCATCACGGACCTCCTACATTACAATGAGGTAAAGCTCGTAAATAAACTCCGGAAGAACGACTCGTAGTCTAATCCTAACACGAACTCTATTTGTAGAGTATTTAACTAGCTACTGAGGCTATGAATAGATTCTAGCTAAATAGGAGCTAGGTTTAGGAAGCTAGTTCCCTTCTACTGCTTAATCTAGGTTTTCTCCATGGTGGATGTGGTATATGACTCTTCCGGCAGATTTCTGTCCCTTGAAGTAGTTGTTGACTCCTCGGTCTTTGAAATTGTACTGGAGATCCTCCTTCATGGCCTCCATATCTAAGCAGGGGATTTAAGAGTGGGATGAGTACGACCGTACTCAACAAGTTCATTATAGGAAAGAGGTGTTTAATGCACTAGCTACGACATTAGACCAGTAAAGTCTAATACCAATGCAGGTTTTGATAACCATTTCTTCAAAAGGTTGCTTTTATTCGGAAGAGCTATGTCCGTCGGCCTTCACCGGTTTACTAGAACTTCATGGAGCTCCTTTCCGGCCGCGTTCGCAGTTCCATATCCCGAACGAGGGAGTGACGGGTCACGATTCTTTACACTCTGCAGAGGTGTGTTGCTTTACCCATAAGAGATCTTAACCTTGGTGCCAACCAAGCTGCAGGCTTGTCCACACTTCCTATGGTGTGAGGCCCGGTATAAGGTCATAGCCAATCATATTCCTCCGCTGCCTCATACACCCACCCGTTGTTGCAAACTCCGACCCTGGGTCCTCGCCGGTCCCATTATTCCCACTTACGGGTGGACCCCGACCACGACAACAGTTCAGGTCTCTACCATGAACTCCTTCGCCGGCAGCTGCAAACCATCATAGACCGCAATTACCGTTGGGACTTTATCGGGACCCCTGATGTCTACGGGTGCTTCTATTCTTGTAGACAGTGTTGGGCCTCCAAGAGCAGAGGTTTGTAGAACAGCAGCAAGTTTCCCTTAAATGGATCACCCAAGGTTTATCGATCTCAGGGAGGAAGAGGTCAAAGATATCCCTCTCATGCAACCCCGCAACCACAAAGCAAGAAGTCTCTTGTGTCCCCAACACACCTAATAGGTGCACTAGTTCGGCGAAGAGATAGTGAAATACAGGTGGTATGAATGAATATGAGCAAGTAGTAACGGCGTGTAGTTGATGGTGGTAATATGGTAGCGATAGTAACGCAGCGTAGTAACACGATAAAACGAGTAAACAAGTAGCGATAGCGATATTTAGGAACAAGGCCTAGGGATTAGACTTTCACTAGTGGACACTCTCAACATTGATCACATAACAGAATAGATAAATGCATACTCTACACTCTCTTGTTGGATGATGAACACATTGCGTAGGATTACACGAACCCTCAATGCCGGAGTTAACAAGCTGCACAATTCAATGTTCATATTTAAATAACCTTAGAGTGCAAGAAAGATCAACACGACTAAACCAAGTACTAACACAAGCATGCACTACTCGTCACCTTCACACTATGTAGGAGGAATAGATCACATCAATACTATCATAGCAATAGTTAACTTCACAATCTACAAGAGATCATGATCATAGCATACGTCAAGTACTAACACGGATGCACACACTCGTCACCATTACACCGTGCGGGAGGAATAAAACTACTTTAATAACATCACTAGAGTAGCACATAGATAAATTGTGATACAAAACACATTGCAATCATAAAGAGATATAAATAAGCACTTCACTACGCCATTCATAACGGTGAGTAAGTATTCTATGAAATATAGCCTAAGAGACCCACACGGTGCACACACTTGTCACCTTTACACACGTGGGACAAGGAGTCTCACGGAGATCACATAAGTAAAACTCACTTGACTAGCACAATGACATCTAGATTACAAGCATCATCATATGAATCTCAATCATGTAAGGCAGCTCATGAGATTATTGTATTGAAGCACATAGGAGAGAGATGAACCACATAGCTACCGGTACAGCCCGAGCCTCGATGGAGAACTACTCCCTCCTCATGGGAGCAGCGAGCGGTGATGAAGATGGCGGTGGAGATGGCAGCGGTGTCGATGGAGAAGCCTTCCGGGGCACTTCCCCGCTCCGGCAGCGTGCCGGAACAGAGACTCCTGTCCCCGGATCTTGGCTTCGCGATGGCGGCGGCTGCGGAAGGTTTACGTGGGTTTCGTCCTTCGTAATAGGGTTTTCGCGATGGAGGCTTTAAATAGGCGGAAGGGCAGCCTCGGAGGGGCCTGGGGCCACCACACCATAGGGCGGCGCGGCCCCCTCCGGCCGCGCCGGGTGTGGTGTGGGGCCCCCGGGGCTTCCCTCCGGCGGCTCTCGGGTGTTCTGGATGGTTCCGGGAAAAATAGGAACCTGGGTCTTGATTTCGTCCGATTCCGAGAATATTTCGTTACTAGGATTTACGAAACCAAAAACAGCAGAAAACAGGAACTGGCACTTCGGCATCTTGTCAATAGGTTAGTTCCGGAAAACGCATAAATATGACATATAATGTGCATAAAACATGTAGATGTCATCAATAATGTGGCATGGAACATAAGAAATTGTCGATACGTAGGAGACGTATCAGCATCCCCAAGCTTAGTTCTGCTCGTCCCGAGCAGGTAAAACGATAACAAAGATAATTTCTGAAGTGACATGCCATCATAAACTTGATCATATTGTAAACATATGTAATGAATGCAGCGATCAAAACAATGGTAATGACATGAGTAAACAACTGAATCATAAAGCAAAGACTTTTCATGAATAGTACTTAAAGACAAGCATCAATAAGTCTTGCATAAGAGTTAACTCATAAAGCAATAAATCAAAGTAAAGGTATTGAAGCAACACAAAGGAAGATTAAGTTTCAGTGGTTGCTTTCAACTTATAACATGTATATCTCATGGATAGTTGTCAACATAGAGTAATATAACAAGTGCAATATGCAAGTATGTAGGAATCAATGCATAGTTCACACAAGTGTTTGCTTCTTGAGGTGGAGAGAGATAGGTGAACTGACTCAACATAAAAGTAAAGAGAATAGTCCTTCAAAGAGGAAAGCATCGATTGCTATATTTGTGCTAGAGCTTTTATTTTGAAAACATGAAACAATTTTGTCAACGGTAGTAATAAAGCATATGAGTTATGTAAATTATATCTTACAAGTTGCAAGTCTCATGCATAGTATACTAATAGTGCCCGCACCTTGTCCTAATTAGCTTGGACTACCGGATCATCGCAATGCACATGTTTTAACCAAGTGTCACAATGGGGTACCTCCATGCCGCCCGTACAAAGGTCTAAGGAGAAAGCTCGCATTTTGGATTTCTCGCTTTTGATTATTCTCAACTTAGACATCCATACCGGGACAACATAGACAACGAGATAATGGACTCCTCTTTAATGCATAAGCATGTGGCAACAATTATTATTCTCATATGAGATTGAGGATATATGTCCAAAACTGAAACTTCCACCATGAATCATGGCTTTAGTTAGCGGCCCAATGTTCTTCTCTAACAATATGCATGCTCCAACCATAAAGGTGGTAGATCTCTCTTACTTCGGACAAGACGGACATGCATAGCAACTCACATGATATTCAACAAAGAATAGTTGATGGCGCCCCAGAAGCATGGTTATCGCACAACAAGCAACTTAATAAGAGATAAAGTGCATAAGTACATATTCAATACCACAATAGTTTTTAAGCTATTTGTCCCATGAGCTATATATTGCAAAGGTGAATGATGGAATTTTAAAGGTAACACTCAAGCAATTTACTTTGGAATGGCGGATAAATACCATGTAGTAGGTAGGTATGGTGGACACAAATGGCATAGTGGTTGGCTCAAGTATTTTGGATGCATGAGAAGTATTCCTCTCGATACAAGGTTTAGGCTAGCAAGGTTATTTGAAACAAACACAAGGATGAACGGTGCAGCAAAACTCACATAAAAGACATATTGTAAACATTATAAGACTCTACACCGTCTTCCTTGTTGTTCAAAACTCAATACTAGATGTTATCTAGACTCTAGAGAAACCAAATATGCAAAGCAAATTAGCAAGCTCTAAGTGTTTCTTCATTAATGGGTGCAAAGTATATGATACAAGAGCTTAAACATGAGCACAACAATTGCCAAGTATCAAATTATCCAAGACATTTTAGAGTTACTACATGTAGCATTTTCCAATTCCAACCATATAACAATTTAACGAAGAAGAAACTTCGCCATGAATACTATGAGTAGAGCCTAAGGACATACTTGTCCATATGCTACAGCGGAGCGTGTCTCTCTCCCATAAAGTAAATGCTAGGATCCATTTTATTCAAACAAAACAAAAACAAAAACAAACCGACGCTCCAAGCAAAGTGCATAAGATGTGACGGAATAAAAATATAGTTTCGGGGAGGAACCCGATAATGTTGTCGATGAAGAAGGGGATGCCTTGGGCATCCCCAAGCTTAGACGCTTGAGTATTCTTAGAATATGCAGGGGTGAACCACCGGGGCATCCCCAAGCGTAGAGCTTTCACTCTCCTTGATCATATTGCATCATACTCCTCTCTTGATCCTTGAAAACTTCCTCCACACCAAACTCGAAACAACTCATTAGAGGGTTAGTGCATAATAAAAATTCACATGTTCAGAGGTGACACAATCATTCTTAACACTTCCGGACATTGCATAAAGCTACTGGACATTAATGGATCAAAGAAATTCATCCAACATAGCAAAAGAGGCAATGCGAAATAAAAGGCAGAATCTGTCAAAACAGAACAGTCCGTAAAGACGAATTTTAAAAGGGCACCAGACTTGCTCAAATGAAAATGCCCAAATTGAATGAAAATTGCGTACATATCTGAGGATCATGCACGTAAATTAGCTTAATTTTCTGAGCTACCTACAGGGAGGTAGACCCAGATTCGTGACAGCAAAGAAATCTGGAACTGCGCAGTAATCCAAATCTAGTATCAACCTTTCTATCAACGACTTTACTTGGCACAACAAAACACAAAATTAAGATAAGGAGAGGTTGCTACAGTAGTAAACAACTTCCAAGACACAAATATAAAACAAAGTACTGTAGCAAAATAACACATGGGTTATCTCCCAAGAAGTTCTTTCTTTATAGCCGTTAAGATGGGCTCAGCAGTTTTAATGATGCACTCGCAAGAAATAGTAGTTGAAGCAAAAGAGAGCATCAAAAGGCAAATTCAAAACACATTTAAGTCTAACATGCTTCCTATGCATAGGAATCTTGTAAATAAACAAGTTCAAGAAGCATAATGCAACAAGCATAGAAAAACTAGACAAGCTCAACTTCAAGATTTTAAGCATATAGAGAGGTGTTTTAGTAACATGAAAATTTCTACAACCATATTTTCCTCTCTCATAATAACTTTCAGTAGCATCATGAGCAAACTCAACAATATAACTATCACATAAAGCATTCTTATCATGAGTCTCATGCATAAAATTATTACTACTCCCAACATAAGCATAGTTATTCTTATTAATTGTAGTAGGAGCAAATTCAACATAGTAGCTATCATTATTATTTTCATCAAGTGTAGGAGGCATAGTATAATCACAATAAAATTTACTCTCCATAGTAGGTTGCACCAAAAGACCACTATCATTATAATCATCATATATGGGAGGCAAAGTATTATCAAAGAAAATTTTCTCCTCAATGCTTGGGGGACTAAAAAGATCATGCTTATCAAAACCAGCTTCCCCAAGATTAGAACTTTCTATATCATTATCAACAATGGTGTTCAAAGCGTTCATACTAATATTACTACCAGCATGCAAATAAGATTTCATAGGTTTTTTAATTTTCGCATCAAACAATCCATGTTTTAAATCAGGAAATAGAATAAGAAGCTCATTGTTGTCCATTATGCCAAACTAGTGTAAACAAGAAACAAAAAGATGCAATTGCAGGATCTAAAGGAAATAGCTTCGAGCACAAACACAATGGCGCCGTAAAAGTACTCGTTACCGGAACCGGAGTATGAGTGCCTTTTTACCTTTCCTCCCCGGCAACGGCGCCGTAAAAGTGCTTGATGTCTACGGGTGCTTCTATTCTTGTAGACAGTGTTGGGCCTCCAAGAGCAGAGGTTTGTAGAACAGCAGCAAGTTTCCCTTAAGTGGATCACCCAAGGTTTATCGATCTCGGGGAGGAAGAGGTCAAAGATATCCCTCTCATGCAACCCCGCAACCACAAAGCAAGAAGTCTCTTGTGTCCCCAACACACCTAATAGGTGCACTAGTTCGGCGAAGAGATAGTGAAATACAGGTGGTATGAATGAATATGAGCAGTAGTAACGGCGTGTAGTTGATGGTGGTAATATGGTAGCAGTAGTAACGCAGCAGTAGTAACACAGTAAAACAATAAACAAGTAGCGATAGAAGTATTTAGGAACAAGGCCTAGGGATTAGACTTTCACTAGTGGACACTCTCAACATTGATCACATAACAGAATAGATAAATGCATACTCTACACTCTCTTGTTGGATGATGAACACATTGCGTAGGATTACACGAACCCTCAATGCCGGAGTTAACAAGCTCCACAATTCAATGTTCATATTTAAATAACCTTAGAGTGCAAGAAAGATCAACACGACTAAACCAAGTACTAACACAACATGCACACTCGTCACCTTCACACTATGTAGGAGGAATAGATCACATCAATACTATCATAGCAATAGTTAACTTCACAATCTACAAGAGATCATGATCATAGCATACGCCAAGTACTAACACGGATGCACACACTCGTCACCATTACACCGTGCAGGAGGAATAAAACTACTTTAATAACATCACTAGAGTAGCACATAGATAAATTGTGATACAAAACACATTGCAATCATAAAGAGATATAAATAAGCACTTCACTACGCCATTCATAACAGTGAGTAAGTATTCTGTGAAATATAGCCTAAGAGACCCACACAAGTGCACACACTCGTCACCTTTACACACGTGGGACAAGGAGTCTCCGGAGATCACATAAGTAAAACTCACTTGACTAGCACAATGACATCTAGATTACAAGCATCATCATATGAATCTCAATCATGTAAGGCAGCTCATGAGATTATTGTATTGAAGCACATAGGAGAGAGATGAACCACATAGCTACCGGTACAGCCCCGAGCCTCGATGGAGAACTACTCCCTCCTCATGGGAGCAGCAGCGGTGATGAAGATGGCGGTGGAGATGGCAGCGGTGTTGATGGAGAAGCCTTCCGGGGGCACTTCCCCGCTCCGGCAGCGTGCCGGAACAGAGACTCCTGTCCCCCAGATCTTGGCTTCGCGATGGCGGCGGCTCTGGAAGGTTTATGTGGGTTTCGTCCTTCGTAATAGGGTTTTCGCGACGGAGGCTTTAAATAGGCGGAAGGGCAGCCTCGGAGGGGGCCTGGGGCCACCACACCATAGGGCGGTGCGGCCCCCCCTCTGGCCGCGCCAGGGTGTGGTGTGGGGCCCCCAGGGCTTCCCTCTGGCGGCTCTCGGGTGTTCTGGATGGTTCCGGGAAAAATAGGAACCCGGGTCTTGATTTCGTCCGATTCCGAGAATATTTCGTTACTAGGATTTCGAAACCAAAAACAGCGAGAAAACAGGAACTGGCACTTCGGCATCTTGTCAATAGGTTAGTTCCGGAAAACGCATAAATATGACATATAATGTGCATAAAACATGTAGATATCATCAATAATGTGGCATGGAACATAAGAAATTATCGATACGTCGGAGACGTATCAACCCCCACCCTACCACTTGTCCTCTCTTGGATCAAGGGTACCACTTGTCCTCTCTTGGATCAAGGGTCTACGGTAAAGCGCATCCGTTGATGTACAAGAGGTGGAAATACAATTGACTATTCCGTCCCACTCCGGATCTTATGGTTAACACGGGTATTACGGCACAAGAATCACTGACGACATTTGTTGTTTAATCCTAGATGGATATAAACCCTTGCAATGGAACCTCCACCATATCAACACAATCCATGGTTCCATTGCCCACCACATAGTCATATTCATAGTTATGAAAGTAGTGGTTTTGGTTTTTATGCAATAGTGATAATCATAGTACTTTGATAAAGATACTCAAATGACATGAGCAAGCGATGAACTTGCCTTTCTTGACTGCAAGATTATGCAGGCAAGGTCTTCGATACGCAATAACTCCAAATTCTGAAATAGCATCATCGTCCGGTAAGGACGATGTTTAAAAGATTGGCAAGGATGCAATAATGCATAAGTATGAGATGCAATCGCTCTAAGCGTGACCTAACCCCGATGATTTAGGATTAGTGAGTGGTAATGATTAGTTCAGGGTGTGTTGCACTTTTAGAGAGATTCACAAACAAGGTTCTTATTCAGGTTTGTGTTGTTTTAGAATCATAAGCAAGTGGTAAAATGTATAGTAACAATTATCCACACCAATGAATAGTAGTTGTATAATAAGTAAAGAGCAGTTGTCAATTTTAAGTCCTATAGTGCTTGGTTGATGATTACTAATAATATATTTCAAAAGAATAACTTTTGAAGAACATGTTCTTTAATAAAGAACAAGTAGGATAATTAGGTTGGGGTTCTATGGTTGACTATGGTTTCATGTAGTTGCTCGGAGTAAGTATTAGATGGATTACAACCTAGTTGGATTCATCAACACCAAGAGTTTGTAAGGTTGAGTTAAGCCTAGGCATCCTAAGCAATTATTTATACAAGGTTGCTATCAAGGTTGGTTCGTCTTGTTGGTGATAGCTAGCTAGGGTTTGCTATTGGATCCACTAAGTAAAGAATGATTGGTTCCTAAATATGATGATTCCACTAAGTAATGCATGATATTTGACATAGTTGCTATTGGGTTCATCACAATGGTGTGATGCTAAATAAGTATGATTAAGAATGATGGTCTTGGGAATAGGAACTAGGGTTTAGACTTGGTTGATCCTACTTGATCAACTAGATTTGATTTGTATGAACACATGGGATGCTAATTTAGTAGTGATAGGGTTCCCATATTTTATGTGGACATATTCATATATTTAGTTGCTAATTATGGATTTATGAATGATAATGGAGTAACATGATCACATGTATAACTTAGGGTTTAAGTTTAATAACAAGTTTAGGGTTCACATGAAATAGTGGAACTAGGGTTTTAGATTAAGCTGGATCGAAGAGTAAAGAATAACAACATTGTAGCGTTCATGGTGGTTTAATGGTTGACAATAATTTTATTACAACGAAATAATTTATTTACTTTAGGACTTAATTGAAATGGTTTCATGATCATTTTATAGGTACTTAAAAAGGAGTAACTTTTTAAGAGGTTAACTCTTAATTGAAAAGTGTTTATGATAAGAGCTAATTGCTTTAGAGTTTAATATAATTCTTCACTATTGTAAAAGAACAAGTATTAGTGTGGAGATATGGGATGAATTATTTAATTTGCTTGCTTTCTAGTATTGATTTATTGAAAAGAATTTCCTAAAAGAATTACATTAAAATGTTATTTGGGCTGTGGACCATGAGGCTGGCTGGGCCAGTCGGCCCAAGAAGCCTGGTCTGGCTTGGCCTAGTTTGGGGTCAACCCAAACCGACCCAAACCCTCCACTCTCTCTTCTCGTCTCTCAGTCACGCACACACGCGACGACCCCCGCGTGACCCTCTGCTGGCTCTCCGATGTGCTTCTCCGGCGCCGCTCCGGCCAGCCGACGGCCAACCCCGGCGCCGCTCCTCACAGGCTAGGTCTCGCCGCCCCCTCCTATTTCTCCTCCAGTAACTGCTTCTCACCGCGACGCCGTCGTCACCCACGCTCGCCCCCAAAGCTCCGCCGAGCCGCCGCCTATGCCCGGCCGCCCCCGGCCCTCTCCGGCTCCGGCGAGTTAGGGCTTTGGTCCGCCCCACCGAGCTCTATATTTCCCCCCAAAATTATCTGGACATCCCCGCCTCTCGTGCTCATGCCCACCTCCGGGAACCCTAGGCTGCTGCCAGCCGATTCGGCCATCACCGGCCTCGACGAGCACTGCCGTTGCTCGAGGTGACGTCGTCACGATTGTCTCCGTGAGCTCCCCTTCGCTGACACCTGGTACGCGTCTCATTCGCCTCCGATTTCTTCCCCGTGATGCACGCACCTCCTCCTCGAGCGCCTTATACACCAGCTTGAGTCCGCCCTGTCCGGCTATTCTGGTTCATGAGGTGGTTGAGTATTGGCGGTGTGGTGATGGCGCTGGTGTGGTGTGGTTGCTGTATGGTTGGGCTGGTCGTGGGACGGTGTCGGTGATGTACTGCTCGCGATGGTGGTGATCTGGTGATGTGGTGCTGCGGTGACGACTACTTCATCCTCGACGCCGGTTGGATGGTGTCGCGAATGCAACCCCGGCGTCGATCTTGTCTGCACCACCACAGCATGGTGAGCTAAATTCTCCACTTCTCTGCCTATGGTCATATGCTACACTATCCTGCTTGGTGTATATGTGCCCCAAAAGTGTTATAGTGAAACTAAATATTGTGGCTAGCTTTCCTGGTGGCTTCTGATATTGCTATTTTTATTTGTTGTTGTGACTTGGGCTAGGCAAACTAATTCACATAAAACTGGTAAGTGCTAATTGGTAATGCCTCCATTGGGGATGATTATGCACTCTTGGCATGTGTAGCCTCGTTGTTTTATTCATACTAGGCATGAGCGGCTTGACATGATAGTTTGATGCCCCGATTCACTTCGGTTGAATTTAAACGAGCAAGATAAATGTATGGTACTTACCGATTGCTTGTGTTGGTGGTGCATTGAGATGTGTTCAATGGACTCGCTGCTTATATATGGATGCTTTATTTGTGGGCTTACTTATACTTAAAGCGATGATTATGTAGCTGTCCGAGTATGACGGTGAATATATGCTAGCGATGATTCCTAGTTGAATTAACTAGGGAAATGATTTAAATTTATTTGGTAAGATTTGCAAGTGCGGCTACTTGTTGGAGTTGTACTTGTCCACATGATAGTGGTTAATTGGGATTGTGGCTGACTATGCAAGCTAGGAAATTAGCTTGATGTGCTTGAGTTGAACAACTTGGTGGCTTCTGCTGTATTTAGATCTGCTCGTTGTGATGCCTCCCTGTTGGAGTGTACATAGCAGTAGATCTAAACAGCATGATCTGCTGCTATGTGTCCCTGACAAATTTCTATATTTAATACAGATAAGAGCAGATGCTTGTGTTTGATCTCTTGCCCCTGCCTGTGATGCAAAGGCTGAGGCACAATTTATTTGATAAGAACAAATACTATTTGTGATGGTTTATAAGATTCTCTGTGATGAATATGGCATAGCACTTCTATGCAGATCTGAGAGAAATCCATCTCTCCATCCTCCTAGGTGAAAACCTAGCTGGAGGGTAGTGAGATTGAACTGATTCATATTATTCCCCCGATTTACTTGACATGACTATGCAAAAGATAGGAATAGATACTGCAAGATCTGGTCTCTGAATTGCTACCTACTGTACTTGGTAGCCTGTCTTCTGGATGCTGACTGCTTCTTGTGGTTAGCCTGCACCTGCTCTCTGCTTCTTCTTCTTCTTCCTAATGATCTAGCTGCTGGTGGGTCGTTACTCGTGTTGTTCTATTAGATCATGAGGTGTTCTTGCTTTTCTAGCTACTGTACTGTAGCTGCTGCGGTTGTTCTTGAAATCCTGGCTCGGCTGAGGTGTGTGTGAGATACTACCAGTACAGCTGCTGGTGTTTGGCTTTTATACTGATGTTGTATGGTTGACAGCACATGACATGCATGTGTGGTGTAAGCTACTTGTGTGTGTGCTCCTGCCATCTAGTGTATGCTACAAAGTTGATCTTCTCTTCTTCCTTGTGCAAGCAACGTCAGGTTGCTCTTATCCCATACTTGTCCTCTTATTTCTCTGTTGCCAAGTGGATAATTAGCATTGGATGTTATTATGTTGGGATTTGCAGTATAACTTGTGGGCTTAACTTGTATGGCTAATGGTTCATCTTGACTATCTAATGTCAATGGTGAAACACTGATAAAAAATTATGTGGGCTTCTAAAAGGACACTAGCTAGATTAGAGGGAAGAACATTGTTGGTTTGTTGCCCATAGTAATGGATCATTTCAGTGTTGCTATTTACCTAAGTTTCCTTCTTATTTGATGCCTCATGATCCAAAAATCCCATTTGTCCCTAATGCTGCCTAAAAAGAATACTTCTCCCTCTGATCGAATTTTGGTTATTAGGACAAGTTCCTAATTTCCTATGGCTAGCCTCCAACATTTAACATTGCCTCACCAAAGGTGAGGCAAACATTTTAACATTCACAAACCATTTCTTCTGTCTTTGTTGTTTCTTTTGCATGGAATGAAGAATAAGGAGATCAAGATTAGATTTAGGGATTTTTTTTTATTTCTTTGTAATCTCCTATTTCTTTTGGAGCTTGTAATTGATTAAGTTATTATTTTTCTTAATGTAATATATATTTTATTTATTTATCTACTTGTAAATCTTGAATTGTGTTTTATATATTTGTTTGGAATTCAATTTCCAATTCAAGTTTTATTTGAATTCATGTTATTCATATTTGAATTTGAATTCAAACTCCTTCCCTCGAAAACATAATAAATCGTCAAAGGTCATGTCGAAATTTATTGCACTAGTGTCGATGACCTATATCAATTCCCTCGACACAAGAGAAACCTCGACATCTTTGTGTTTTAAACGAACGCGCGAAAATTTCCCCGGATTTTCTATGCATGAATGCAATGCACACATATGTTTCCTCTATTTTTTGTAACCCCAATCCTGGGATATTACAGTTAGTGTACAATAAAAATTAACATGTTCAGAGGTGACACAATCATTCTTAACACTTCTGGACATTGCATAAAGCTACTGGACATTAATGTATCAAAGAAATTCATCCAACATAGCAAAAGAGGCAATGCGAAATAAAAGGCAGAATCTGTCAAAACCGAACAGTCCGTAAAGATGGATTTTATTGAGGCACCAGACTTGCTCAAATGAAAATGCCCAAATTGAATGAAAGTTGCGTACATATCTGAGGATCACGCACGTAAATTGGCATAATTTTCTGAGCTACCTACAGAGAGGCAGATCGGAATTCGTGACAGCAAAGAAATGCATACTCGCGCAGCAATCCAAATCTAGTATTCACTTTACTATCAAAGACTTTACTTGGCACAACAAAACACAAAACTAAGATAAGGAGAGGTTGCTACAGTAGTAAACAACTTCCAAGACTCAAATATAAAACAAAAATACTGTAGTAAAAACATGGGTTGTCTCCCATAAGCGCTTTTCTTTAACGCCTTTCAGCTAGGCGCAGAAAGTGTGTATCAAGTATTATCAAGAGATGAAGCATCAACATCATAACTTGTTCTAATAATAGAATCAAAAGGTAACTTCATTCTCTTTCTAGGGAAGTGTTCCATACCTTTCTTGAGAGGAAATTGATATTTAATATTACCTTCCTTCATATCAATGATGGCTCCAACAGTTCGAAGAAAAGGTCTTCCCAACATAATGGGACAAGATGCATTGCATTCAATATCCAAAACAACAAAATCAACGGGGACAAGGTTATTGTTAACGGTAATGCGAACATTGTCAACTCTCCCCAAAGGTTTCTTTATAGCATTATCAACAAGATTAACATCCAAATAACAGTTTTTCAATGGTGGCAAGTCAAGCATATTATAAATTTTCTTAGGCATAACGGAAATACTTGCACCAAGATCACATAAAGCATTACAATCAAAGTCATTGACCTTCATCTTAATGATGGGCTCCCAACCATCCTCTAACTTTCTAGGAATAGAAGTTTCAAGTTTTAGTTTCTATTCTCTAGCTTTTATGAGAGCATTTGTAATATGTTTCGTAAAAGCCAAGTTTATAGCACTAGCATTGGGACTCTTAGCAAGTTTTTGTAAGAACTTTATAACTTCAGAGATATGGCAATCATCAAAATCCAAACCATTACAATCTAAAGCAATGGTATCATCATCCCCAATATTGGAAAAAAAATTCAGCAGTTTTATCACAGGCAGTTTCAGCAGTTTTAGCAGTTTCAGGCAATTTTGCACGGTTTGCACTAGGAGTAGTAACATTGCCAACACCAATTATTTTATCATTGATAGTAGGAGGTGCAGCAACATGTGAAGCATTAACATTAGTAGTGGTAGTAATAGTCCAAACTTTAGCTACATTATTCTTTTTAGCTAGTTTTTCATTTTCTTCTCTTTCCCACCTAGCATGCAATTCGGCCATCAATCTTATATTCTCATTAATTCTAACTTGGATGGCATTTGCTGTTGTAACAATTTTATTTTCAATATCCTCAGGTTTAGCAGCCATTTTATTGATTAAAGAAGATTGTGACGCAGACATGTATGAGATTCGGTTTTCGAGCATTTGCAAGTTTAGTTTGCAACCCGAAATCTCCATATTCAGATTTTCAAGTTGATTTCCTATATTCTTCAACAAGGTAGATTGTTCATTCATAGTTTTAGTAAACAATTTGTTTTGCTCATATTGTGATTGCATAAAGCTCTTGGTGGATCTTTCAATTTCTAACATCTTTTCCTCATTAGGTGAAACATATCTACCATAAGAGTTACCATTGGCAGGATATGGCCTAGAATTTTGAGCAACTAATGAAGCTAACGGAACATTATTAGGATCAACATTAGTCCTACCATTCACAAGCATAGACATAATAGCATCAATCTTATCACTCAAGGAAGAGGTTTCTTCGACGAATTTACCTTCTTACCTTGTGGAGCTCTTTCCGTGTGCCATTCGGAGTAATTAATCATCATATTATCAAGGAGCTTTGTTGCTTCACCAAGAGTGATGGACATAAAGGTACCTCCAGCAGCTGAATCCAATAGGTTCCGCGAAGAAAAATTCAATCCCGCATAAAAGGTTTGGATGATCATCCAAGTAGTCGATCCATGGGTTGGGCAATTTTTAACCAAAGATTTCATTCTTTCCCAAGCTTGTGCAACATGCTCATTATCTAATTGCTTGAAATTCATTATGCTACTTCTCAAAGATATAATTTTAGCAGGGGGATAATATCTACCAATAAAAGCATCCTTGCATTTAGTCCATGAATCAATACTATTCCTAGGCGAGAGATAGCAACCAATCTTTAGCTCTTCCTCTTAATGAGAAAGGAAACAATTTTAATTTTATAATGTCACCATCTACATCTTTATACTTTTGCATTTCACACAATTCAACAAAGTTATTGAGATGGGCAGCGAGCATCATCGAACTAACACCGGAAAGTTGCTCTCGCATAACAAGATTCGATAGAGCGAGGTTTAATTTCAAAGAATTCTGCTGTAGTAGCGAGGTGGAGCAATAGGTGTGCATAAGAAATCATTATTATTTGTGGTTGTGAAGTCACACAACTTAGTATTTTCAGGAGTGGCCATTTTAGCAGTAGTAAATAAAGCAAACTAGATAAAGTAAATGTAGGTAACTAATTTTTTTTGTGTTTTTGATATAGAGTGCAAGACAGTAAATAAAGTAAAACTAGCAACTAATTTTTTTGTGTTTTGATATAAGTGCAGCAAACAAAGTAGTAAATAAAATAAAGCAAGACAAAAACAAAGTAAAGAGATTGGATTGTGGAAACTCCCCTTGCAGCGTGTCTTGATCTCCCCGGCAACGGCGCCAGAAAAAGATGCTGGCGTGTAGTTGACGTGGGAGTTAGAAATCTTTGTGGTGTAGCTTTTCTTCGATCCCCGGCAACGGCGCCAGAAAAAGAGCTTGATGGCGTGTAACTCACACGTTCGTTGGGAACCCCAAGAGGAAGGTATGATGCGCACAGCAGCAAGTTTTCCCTCAGAAAGAAACCAAGGTTTATCGAACCAGGAGGAGCCAAGAAGCACGTTGAAGGTTGATGGCGGCGGGATGTAGTGCGGCGCAACACCGGGGATTCGAGCGCCAACGTGGAACCTGCACAACACAACCAAAGTACTTTGCCCCAACGAAACGAGCGAGGTTGTCAATCTCACCGGCTTGCTGTAACAAAGGATTATATGTATAGTGTGGATGATGATTGTTTGCAAAGAACGAGTAAAGAACAATAGCAGCAGATTTGTATTTCAGATGTAAAGAATGGACCGGGGTCCATAGTTCACTAGAGGTGTCTCTCCCATAAGATAAATAGCATGTTGGGTGAACAAATTACGGTCGGGCAATTGACAAATAGAGAGGGCATAACAATGCACATACATGATATGATGAATATTGTGAGATTTAATTGGGCATTACGACAAAGTACATAGACCGCTATCCAGCATGCATCTATGCCTAAAAAGTCCACCTTCGGGTTATCATCCGAACCCCTTCCAGTATTAAGTTGCAAACAACGGACAATTGCATTAAGTATGGTGCGTAATGTAATCAATAACTACATCCTCGGACATAGCATCAATGTTTTATCCCTAGTGGCAACAAGCACATCCACAACCTTAGAACTTTCTCATCATCGTCCTGCATTTAATGGAGGCATGAACCCACTATCGAGCATAAATACTCCCTCTTGGAGTTAAGAGCAAAAACTTGGCGAGAGCCTCTACTAATAACGGAGAGCATGCAAGATCATAAACAACACATAGGTAATAGATTGATAATCAACATAACATAGTATTCTCTATCCATCGGATCCCGACAAACACAACATATAGAATTACGAGATAGATGATCTTGATCATGTTAGGCAGCTCACAAGATCCGACAATGAAGCACATGAGGAGAAGACAACCATCTAGCTACTGCTATGGACCCATAGTCCAGGGGTGAACTACTCACTCATCACTCCGGAGGCGACCATGGCGGTGAAGAGTCCTCCGGGAGATGAATCCTCTCTCCGGCAGGGTGCCGGAGGAGATCTCCAGAATCCCCCGAGATGGGATTGGCGGCGGCGGCGTCTCGCAAGGTTTTTCGTATCGTGGCTCTCGGTGCTGGGGGTTTCGCGACGAAGACCTTAAGTAGGCGGAAGGGCGGAGTCGGAGGGGTCACGGGGGCCCCACACAGCGAGGCCGCGCGGGCCCCCCGGGCCGCGCCGCCCTAGTGTGGCGGCGCCCCGTGGCCCCACTTCGTCTTCTCTTCGGTCTTCCGAAGCTTCGTGGCAAAATAGGCCCCCGGGCGTTGATTTCATCCAATTCCAAGAATATTTCCTTTGTAGGATTTCTGAAACCAAAAACAGCAGAAAACAAGAATCGGCTCTTCGGCATCTCGTTAATAGGTTAGTGCCGGAAAATGCATAAATACGACATATAATGTGTATAAAACATGTAGATATCATCAATAATGTGGCATGGAACATAAGAAATTATCGATACGTCGGAGACGTATCACCCTTCCGCCTACTTAAAGCCTTCGTCGCGAAACCCCCAGCACCGAGAGCCACGATACGGAAAACCTTCCAGAGACGCCGCCGCCGCCAATCCCATCTCGGGGGATTCAGGAGATCGCCTCCGGCACCCTGCCGGAGAGGGGAATCATCTCCCGGAGGTCTCTTCATCGCCATGATCGCCTCCGGATCGATGTGTGAGTAGTCCACCCCTGGACTATGGGTCCATAGCAGTAGCTAGATGGTTGTCTTCTCCTCATTGTGCTATCATGTTAGATCTTGTGAGCTGCCTATCATGATAAAGATCATCTATTTGTAATGCTACATGTTGTGTTTGTTGGGATCCGATGAATATTGAATACTATGTCAAGTTGATTATCAATCTATCATATATGTTATTTATGTTCTTGCATGCTCTCCGTTGCTAGTAGAGGCTCGGCCAAGTTGATACTTGTGACTCCAAGAGGGGGTATTTATGCTCGATAGTGGGTTCATGCCTCCATTAAACTGCGGACGATGACGATGAAAGTTCTAAGGTTGTGGATGTCTTGTTGCCACTAGGGATAAAACATCGATGCTTTGTCTAAGGATATTTGTGTTGATTACATTACGCACCATACTTAATGCAATTGTCCGTTGTTTGCAACTTAATACTGGAAGGGGTTCGGATGATAACCTCGAAGGTGGACTTTTTAGGCATAGATGCATGTCTGGATAGCGGTCTATGTACTTTGACGTAATGCCCCGATTAAATCTCATAGTACTCATCATGATATATGTATGTGCATTGTTATGCCTTCTTTATTTGGCAATTGCCCAACCGTAATTTGTTCACCCAACATCTCGTTTATCTTATGGGAGAGACACCACTAGTGAACTGTGGACCCCGGTCCTATTCTTTACATCCGAAATACACTCCACCGCAATTGTTCTTTACTCGTTCTTCGCAAACAATCATCATCATCCACACTATACATCTAATCCTTTGTTTACAGAGCAAGCCGGTGAGATTGACAACCTCACTGTTACGTTGGGGTAAAGTACTTTGATTGTGTTGTGCAGGTTCCACGTTGGCGCCGGAATCCCTGGTGTTGCGCCGCACTACACTCCGCCACCAACAACCTTCACGTGCTCCTTGACTCCTACTGGTTCGATAACCTTGGTTTCTTACTGAGGGAAACTTACTGTTGTGCGCATCACACCTTCCTCTTGGGGTTCCCAACGGACGTGTCAACTACACGCAGCAAAACTCTTTATGGATGCAAAGATATGTCAAGCAAAGTGGATACTTTGAAGCAGATTTAAGATCTTATGCAATTTGGATTTTTGCAAACTACCTCAAATTTGACCACCACCGCCACCACTCTACTCCAAATCTTATACAATTCAAACCCACCAAAATTCACTCAAAAATTCCAAAGTGGAGTTCATGCGGCCATTGTGCCGAACAGGTTGTGTGCACCATTCTACCAACTCCCTACATGCTATAATCCAGTGTATTTTTGCCCTAACCATCCATCCTTGCTCAGCATTGGTACTCTCCTACACCCCTTGCATCATTGCAGTACCAGAGACACATTGTTTTGTACAAATTCATCAAGGACTTGGTCATGTCGTGCATGGCATGACACACCACATGCTCATCCTCTCTTTGGTCCACTCCGACGTGCCCAACCATGTCAACGCTCCCCTCCTCACTCTCCTGGACTCGCACGTGCTCGCCAACGTCAGAGAAAACCACCACACCGACTGCACTGTACGCGCCGAGACACGCCCAGCACCTGCCAGGATCGGCATGGACGCGCACGGTGACGTCCCAGAGCGCGCCAGTACGTCGCCTGCCCCCGTTGACTCCAACCACCTGTAACATCCCAAAAATTACAAAACAAAGAAAATGAACTTCCCTTTTTCCAAATTTTGGAACCAACAAAAACTTTTATTAAATTTAGTTGGATACATAGTGAGCATGCTTAATTCTTGTGCTATTGCCATGGTTCTTTGTTAATTGCTTGAACATGTTTCCAAAACCCTAAACCTCACCCCTCCTTTCACCATCCAAGTTAAATCAAAATAAAAAAAGAAATTAAATAAGAAAAAGGACCTATGTGCCTATGGCTATTTTTGTAAAACTTTACCCTAAGCCTTTCTACCTTGTTTAAAGGATTGGAAAACCTTAATAAACCTTACCTAGTGCTTATCAAACCAAATCCAAGGTGAAACAAAAGATTTTAAAAAGAAAATAAAAATGCCAGAGAGGCATATGAGAGTAAATAGCAAATTTATGAATTTGAGGATCTTGACCCTAAAACTTGTGGGAATGGTTGGATCACTCCTCTATACCATTTCAACATTCAACAACATCAATTGGGTCAAGAAAAATCAAATCAAAAATCAAAGAAATGAAAATTGCATGTGGCATGTGATAATGGTCACTTTTGACCTTTTTAATATCTTACCCACTTTGAGCCCTTCTATTAAGAAATTTTCAAACCAAACCCTGCCAACTCTTTGCACCTCATCCAGGACCTCATCAAGATGAACATTTTTAGTGTTGACCACTTTGACCAAAGATTTGACCATTGCTCTATTTATTCAAGCCAAGATGCCACCTTGAAACAAATTCTAGATTCCCTCCACTATTTCAATTTTCACAAAACCTCTCCAAATTTCAAACCAATGCCACACATAGTTGTCCAAAGATCTTCTAGAACATATCCATGCAGAAATTTGATCAAAAGAAAATACAAGGGAGTTCATTACTTTAGAAATGGGAGGTACACATAAAGGGGAATCAAGGTACAATGCACTTTACCCTCACTTTATGCTTTTCCCTCTCTCTCCCTTGTACCCCTTGATAGTACACCATGTACTCTGAAAGCACATCAAAGAAGTGACACCACCTTAGCCATGATCACCATGCTCATGATTGCCACTCATCACTTGTACCACATACACTTTTTGAATTATTTCATTGTGCACACATTTAGCCTCTCCAACCTTGTGCTCCATGTCATACACACTCAACTCACCACACTCAAACTTGCAGCACCATGGTTACACCAAAATTGAGCACAAATGGATCATGCCAAGCCCATGCCATTGAATTGGACACCACCATGCCAAACCCTGCCACTCTACCTCTCTGGTCACTCTCACCTTGTCCCTTAGTCTTGCCTCATCCTACTGATCACAACCATGCAGGATTTATCCCAAGGACAGCCCTGCATCATCCCCATGCAACTCCATGCCGACCCTATGATCACCACAATGTCAAACCCTACCCTGGCCCTCTCCTCTCCACGGCACCTTGTCACATAGCTCTAACTTTACCCCCTGAACACACTAGACATGGTCTCTGGAAAAAAGGAGGCCTCCACAGCCCTAACCCATCGTGATCACCACGCCCAGGCCACACCAGAGCATGCACCAGCACCACCCTGGACGCGCCAGTACACGGCCCTGCACTAGTCGCTGTCGTCCTCCTCTCCCTCTCTCCTTGCGCACGCTCACTCATCACCACACCAGGACATCGCCAGACACGCGCCATTGGCCGTGCGTGCACCGTCGCCGTCGCCATGATCAAACTGTGGCCGCCACGGTACTGCGAGCACTCCAACATCGCCAGCACGCCTCAGACCACCTCTCTCTGTGCTATCACGCTCATTTGCTTCGCCTAGATGTCGCCTAGCCCCTGCGCACCCTACCTTGCCCCTTCGCCGCTTGAATCGCCGGCGCCATGGAGGACCTCCACGGCACCCTCACAGCACCTCGCGCCACTATAAATAGAGCCACCCTGCGCCTCCTTCTCCACACCAAACTTGCTCCCCTCCTCTCTCTAAACCTCCTCCACTCCTCTCCACTACACATTGCCTCCGGTAGCCGTCCAATTTCTCGCCGGAGCCCGCGGCGGTACTGCAGAAGAAGCCGACGATTGCCGCCACCTCTGGAGCCGTCGTCTGTACCAGTCGCTTCCCCATCCTCGACAACCTCCACCTGCATCGACGCCGAGCCTCGCCGCGCCGCTGGTGAGCCTCCCACCCCCCACCGTCGCCACCAGTAACGACCCTTCTCGCCGGAGACGACGACCTCTCTTGTCCATCCGATGTCCTTCTAATCGTGTGGCCACCGTTTAGCGTACCGTTTCGGTTTGTTAATAGTCGCTGACATGTAGACCCCACCCTGTCAGTTGGCCCGCGGTGCGCTGAAGCGTTACTGGGCCAGCCCAGCTCGTCTCCCCTCGTCCTGGCCCATTCTCTTTCCCGCATAGGCCCAATATTTGAATTCAAATAAATCAGTTTCAGTCAATTTTTGCTTGCAGATGCTTTATTCAATTTCATATAACTTCAAATCTACTAAACCAATTTGGACAAATTTTATATTACTGGAAAGCCCATGAAATGTTCCATCCAACCCCACAGGTTTCAAACCAAGATCAGTTGTAGAAATAATATAGCAAAAATAACAAGTCAGAGAGTTTTCAGAATTCAAATAAATCTAGAAAATCAACCATATTGAATTTTGAGGTGATTCCACCTCTCATAATTCACATTTCACAAACTCTAACTGTTTATGTAAAAATATCACATGGTTACTTTGTATGATCATGGGCTAGAGCAAAATATTGGCTATGTAGTCAATAACTAGCCCATTTAGACCATTCCAAACTTTAGGGTTTCAAATCCATGGGGTGTAGCACCTCATTTAAATCATATTTCCAAGTGGTATGAAGTAATGTGATGACCTCTCTTGCATGGTCTCATATATGCTCACTTGAGGATCTTAAATCACATAGTTTATTAAATGGCATGAGATGATGAATCTCATTTAAATCCTTTTTCTCAAATGATAAGTGTGAAGTGTTGAACTTGGTCAACATGTGATCATACATGGTTATTTGAGGATATTAAATCTTAACAAGATTCAATGAGAGGAAATTATTTCTCCCAAACTAAAGAGAAACCCTAATCAACATTTCAATGAGAGGAAATTATTTTCCTAACACTAAATAAGAAAACCCTAGCATAATTTTGGGTAGCAATGTTAAGTAGTGATGTTAGATTATTTGTGTGAGCCATTAAGGCTAATTAAGTCTACTTAAGGGTTGTTTGGTGATTGTATCCTCGTATTCGTTTATAGACGCTAGTACCGGAGACTATCAAGAGGAAGAGGTCTTCTACCAAGAGGAAGGAGAAGAAAACTTTGATCAACTCACCAATCAAGGCAAGCTATTACCAATGCAAGCTAGACTATGCAAAGCTCTACAAGAGCAAGGCACCATTACTTTTACTTTATGCTTAATGTTCCTATCCCAAGTTTTTACTTTACAAGCTTTACTGAATTTTAATTATCAAAGTACTTTTTGATTCATGATTCATTTAGTTTAGTGATGGAGTAGTACAAGAGTATCAAACTTAGCCTAGAGCAATACAAGTTGATTAGCACCCCTTATGACTAGTTGCTAGTGCTAAACTGAAATTGACTACTCTAGATGGGAACTTGTGAAAGTCAATGACTTTGAAAACCTTGGAATGATGAGTCATTCTATTGAAACATTTTGAAGGTGAATATGACTTGTGAATGACTTGGTGAAATTTACCAAAAACTGATGGTTGGGTTCGGATGCGATACCATTCCAATTCTTAAGTATCCCCACAATACCTGAATCTGGGTAAGCCTTAACTGGAAACTTATGTATTTTAGTATGGGTTCCCTCTGAACAAGCGTCATAAGGGTTATGCCGAGGCTGCCTCCATTGAAAGTGAAATGACGTGAAATGAGGTGAATGTCCTACCCAAGCCATGTGCGCTTCCCGGTTGACGGTTTGTTTTCACCGGGAGGCCAAGCTCATGGGGAGAGGTGCCTATACTAGGGTATGTAAATGAAAGGTTAGGATTGGTAGTTCGCGCACTGAGTGCGATAAATCAGGGTCAGTTACCCCTGCCGGACTATTGCAATTGTTGTGGCACAAGTATACAACCTCTGCAGAGTGTCAACCTATTCGAATAGCCGCGTCCGCGGTCATGGACAGTTGGAAAGGCCATACTGTTCCGTCATCAGAACTTTTACAAAATGTGAATGGTGACTTGTGACTTGAATTTGAAAGGTGACCTTGACTTTGAATCACAACAGAGTTGTGGGAATGACACTAATGTTCCCACTTGAATTAAGTTAGGCAAATGAGGAATCTTTGTTTATTAACTGCTTACGAAATAAAACTGGCTTTATGCAAATAAAACTAGAGCTTAGAACCCCCTTACTGTAGTTGATAGTATTTACCATAGTATTAGTTTGCGAGTAATTTAAAGTACTCGTGGCTGTGTCCCTTGCTATTCAAATGGCCAGACTATGAAGAGGAGTATCAGAACCTGGGAGAAGGACAGCAGGACGTCTACGACAACTAGGACCACTCCTGACGTCAACAGTTGCCTGTGGAACAGATGGACTGCAACCGCTACTTCGCTTCCGCTATATGATTTGTACTTGGATCTCTAGATCCCCTTGTTATCACCAGAATTTGACCAAGTCAGAGGTGGGCCGCGATCAAGATGGGTTTGAAGAAATATATATATAGAAGGAATACGTGGATCGGCCTTTTACGTCAAGTTGGGCTTAATTGCCCGTGTATCTGTAACATATTAGATCGCATCTTAGTTTAGAAGTTAGAATCTTACCCGTGCACGGTTTGGTGCACGCCCCACATTAGAAAGTCCACTTGGACTATAAATATGTATCTAGGGTTTATGGAATAAACAACAACCAACGTTCAACCACAAACAAATCTCGGCGCATCGCCAACTCCTTCGTATCGAGGGTTTCTACCGGTAAGCATCATGCCGTGGCATCTGCGACAAGCGCTCTGCCTACGTTGTTCATGCGTTGCTCGTATCGAAGCCTTTTTGATGGCGAGCAACGTAGTTATCTTAGACATGTTAGGGTTAGCATTGTTCTTCATGCTGCATGCTTTCGTAGTGCAACCCTTGCATGTCTAGCCGCCCTTACACCTATCTTAGGTGTAGGGGCGGCACCCGCTTGATCATAGTTTAGTAGATCTGATCCGTTACGATTGCATCCTTGTTCTACAAGGATTAGTTTAATATCCGCAATAGTTAGGCCTTACAAGGGGTCGGAGGATCCAGCGGCGTGTAGGGTGGCGTTTGCTAGTCCTAGAACGGATGTTCCGGGGATCAACCTCGTGTTGGTTGTTAGGCCCTGTCTAGGATCGGCTTACGGTCACCGTGCGCGAGCGCGAGGCCCAATCCTGAGTAGGACGATCCGATTATGCGGTGAAAACCCTAAATCGTCGTAGATCTCATTAGCTTTACCTTGATCAAGCAGGACCACCATATATTCGGACACCCCGTCCGAATCATGGGTGGATCGGCTCTTTGAGCCGATTCACGGGATAACCTGAGAGCCGATCGAGGCTCGTATTTAACGTTTACGTGTGTGCCCTGCAGGAAACTAAGCGAGGCATCATCCACACCTTCCTGACCAGGTATAGGTCAGGTGGCACGCCCTTGTTATAAACATCGGTGCGTGCGACCAGGAGGCTTTGCGGGCCGTCGCTCAGAGGGACTGGGGCCAGCCGCAGCCCTAGTTGTTCCCGGCTCTAATGTGCTGACCGTCTCTGCCCGCCAGGGGGTTTCTGACGTCAACACATTCTGGCACGCCCGGTGGGACAGCCGACGACATCCACGACATCGCCATCTACATCCGAGATGGCGGAAGACACTCCGGTCACGTACGCGGATCTGCCTGATGAGCTCAAGAAGAAGCATGACGAGATCAAGGCAACCCTCGAAGCCGAACTCATCGGCTCCTTCCACCGAACCCGCTCCCATGGCGTCAGGTGGAAGGGTTTCACACCTGAAGGCGCGCTCGACGGAGTGGACCTGTCCGCCCCGTCGGAAGAACGCACCGAGTCGGCTGCGGCAGGAGATCAACTACATGGTGGCGCAATCGCTGCACCGCCACTCTGAGAGCCTGGTGAACACCTTGGAGCGTGTCGCCCTGCGCGTCGTCCAGGAAATCATGAGTCACCGGTACTCCCCGTCGGGACCGGCTCTGGGGACTTTCAAAGGAGAGATGCCGCTCCAGCCCCAGCCGTTCGCATGGGTAGCACCGGAACTGCCGAACTCATCGGCATACGTCGTCTACAAGGTTGGTGGTGATCCTAGTGACTACCAATTCCTACCTGAGCCACCTAAGGAGATCCCGCACGGATACACGTGCGCATACGTACCGGACTGCAACGCCTGGGCGCTCTCGAACCAGGCTGCAATATCAGCGGCCTCTGGAACGACAGGAGGAACGTCAGGAGCCGATCCTGAGAAGCAATCGTGGCTGGCTAAGCACGCCACCCCGACGAAACTCCAAAGCCCAGCTCCTGCAGTTGGCTTAGAACCGGAAAAGCAAGCATGGCTGGTTAAGTATGCCACCCCGGCGAATCTTCAGGGTTCGACACCTTCGGCCATCACAGCGGATCAGATTTGTACAATTCTGAAAGATCAGTTCGGTATGATGCCGAAAAGGAAAGCGTTCGGCTACACCAAGCCGTACCCCAACAGCTACGAACTGATCCCGCTGCCACCCAAATATCGGCTCCCGGATTTCACAAAGTTCAGTGGGTCAGATGGGTCCAGCTCCATCGAGCATGTGAGCCGATATTTGGCACATCTGGGCACGATCTCAGCGTCAGATGAGTTGCGCGTGAGGTTCTTCTCACAGTCCCTCACATGATCGGCTTTCGGGTGGTACACATCGCTACCACCGAACTCCATCCAAACTTGGAAGCGATTGGAAGAGCAGTTCCATGAACGGTACCATTCGGAAGCTTCCGAGTCTAGCATTGCCGATCTAGCACAACTACGTCGAAGCGCGGAGAAACTGTGACGGAATACATCCAGCGCTTCGGGAATCTTAGGAACCGATGCTATTCGGTTCGTATAACTGAAAAGGAAGCGATCGAGTTGGCGGTAGCAGGCCTTGCAACGCAGCTCAAGGACATGGCCTCCCAAGCAGATTATCCCTCGCTGGCGCACGTGGTTCAGAAACTTTCAGCATATGAACAGCGCCACCCGGACCTGTACCAAGACAAGTTCAAGCGTGCAGTAGCCCTGGTCGATGCAGAGGAAGACGAAGTTCCTGCGGGGGACCAAGAAGTAGCAGTGGCTGAGTGGACTCGGGGAGGAACCCCCGTCTCCTGCAAATGGGTAAAGCCGCCAGGCCCGCCCAGGGGATTTGATTTTGACGTGACCAAGACTGAGCAAATCTTCGACCTCCTACTCAAGGAAAAGCAGTTGAAGATACCTGAAGGTCTCAAATTCCCCACGGCGCAAGAGCTGAATGGAAAGCCATACTGCAAATGGCATAACTCGCTCTCCCATGCCACCAACGACCGCAGGGTGTGGCGTCGGCACATCCAAGCGGCGATAGAGAACGGGCGTCTAATTTTCAACCGGTACGCCATGAAGGTCGATACCCAGCCCTTCCCCGCCGTGAACATGGTGGACTATGCTTGCCATGCGGGGTGCCGGCCCGGGTTTCTGTGCAATATCAACATGGTAGATCTTGGACACCACGGCGGCAAGGATGGAGATGAGGGCAGCTGCTCTCATAGCAAAGAAACGAGAGGAAGCCGCTCCACGCGATCGGCTCCGCCAAGACGGCAAGCGCTACGTAACGAGAGGGAGAAGTGAAGAACATAAGATATCAGCGACCTCTCTCTGATCACCTCCTCAACAAGTATGTGAGTCAGTACGACCAACGCCGACGGTCCAGCGACGATGATGAAAGAGATCGTCTGGCTAGAGAAGCCAGAAGACATCGTCGGCATAATCGCAATGAGGAGGAGCACGAGCGTTGTGCCAAGGGAAAGGCAAAGGAGCGAGACGACGAGGACAGGCACTGGGATTGTCCTTTCTTCAGGCACTGCTGGGATTCAGGAATGAGCCGATTTCCAACAATCGGCAATTGCCCGAATGCAACCGGAAGAAGAAGGAGGCAGCCAACGTGTCCGTGTTCGAGCGCTTGGGACCTCTCCCGCCACAGAGCAAACGAGCTGAGTCCCCTCGGTTGGAAGATCTCGAAGAGTCGGAAGACGAGGGAGAAGAAGAAGACAGGTACCACCGGCCAAGGTGGTGCCACGACGGACTCAGCCGTTCCCGAAACGCAGGGTTCAACGATTGCGCGGCCTGGAAGAAGCCGAGAGGTTATACTTGCATACATTGAGGAAGGCAAGGCCTGATCTGGCTGCAAAGGTTCAGCGAACCCTGGATGAAGAGGGTCGTCCGCGGAAAATGGAGTGGCGCCCCAAGCAAAGGAAAGCCGATGATGAAACATCGGCTGGCACAAACATGGTGCTCGTTCTTCCGACGGAGCTCAGTGCTCCACGGTTACACGATACATCCAAGGTGGACAACAGCAAGCGCACCAACATGATAAAATCAGAGATTGGGCTGGTTCTGTCTACCGGCCTGGACGAGTAGCAAGAACACGTCAATGAGCAAACATGGCGAGGCTGATCCTTGTGATCGGCCCCAAAAAATTTATGAAGGGACATTACAAAACCTTTCATCGAACAAGCAACATGGAGGCCGATTCCAGCAATCGGCCAAAATTATCCTCACCATCCATCCTGCCTGGGTTCAACACATGATCCAACAGAGCCGATACCATCAATTCTCTTGACAGAATCGGCTCGGGGGGGCACCCAGGTGGACAGAACACGAGGATATGCAATAAGAAGCGTCTCATCCTTTGGTGATGGGTATTGGAATATGGGGGCCGATGCGCTAGTCGGCCGTAAAAACAAGAAAAAAAATTCTGAAAATTCGAAAATTCTGAAGGATTCGAAAAATTCAAAAAATTTCGAGCACAGCCGATGCAGCAGACATCGACTCAAGAGGAATAACTGTTACGATCAGAGGGTCAAGGATGGAGCACATCAGATCCACCAAAGGAAGGGAGCCGATCTGGCTGGCAAGAACTGAAGAAAGCTCGGGGGGCAGCTCACCTTGAAGGCTCTCTGCTTTGAGAAGCCGATTTATGGTCAAATCGGCTGGCTCTGCATAAGAAGCTCCCTCAGACATGATCAAGCCCAGGTCCATACAGCTAATTCGCGTATCCTCGTCTCTGTTTTGGCTGAGACTCGGGGGGCAACAGGCCTATAGGTGCCCTGTTTTTAAGAGCCGATTGGAGTTACCTCGGTTGTTATTGCATCATGATCGTCTCAGGGAGGAACTGGGAAGGAAAAACCGTCGTCTGGTACGAGGTTTGGACCGTGCTCGGTGTCTGCAAGAAAAGAAGAGATTGGTTCCTCAAATTAGCCGATGAATAGTCATCGAGCTGCGGGACTGCAAAACGCCACGGTTGGGAAAAACAATAATAGCCCGATTCGTCACTATCGGTCTTGGTGTGGCAAGCGGAAGGATGGAAATTGGATTAATGAAAGGAGAAATTGGAAGAACAATTCTCATTAATTCAAAGGAGCAGCTTTACAAGAAGAGCCGATGGCTCTCAAAAGAGGGATCTAGTGCCTAGTGCACTGCTACTGCTAGTCCTATTCTACTAGTCGTCGCTGTCCTCATCGTCGCCGTCGTCGAGGTCGTCGGCGCTGCTCCCAGAAGCTCCTCGCCGCTGCTGCCCCGGCCGTCCGCTGGAGCCTCCTCCTCCTCCTCGTCATCATCATCGTCCTCGCTATCCGCCCGGCCCGCGGAAGCGCTTCGTTGGAGGATACCCAATGGAGGCGGAGGAATCATCTTCCTCCTCCTCATCTTCTTCTTCCTCGTCATCATCGTCGTCCTCGCTGTCCGCCCACATGCGTGAGCGCTTCTTCGGCGGGAGCCTGGTGGAGGGGAGGCCTTGGTCTTCTCCGCTTCTCCTCCCTTCTTCTCCTTGTCGGAGGAGATGGGATGCGCCCGGAGCGGAGATCGTCCTCTTCTTTGTTCTTCGGCAACGGTTGGAGAGAGGTGCCCGAAGCGGAGGAGGAAGAGGAAGACATGGCTGCGGGAGAGAAGGGTTTTTGGTTTGGTGAACGAGAGCAGAGCAAGGCAATGGAGTGGTGAACCGTTTGGCACGAGATAAATAAAGAGAGTGTAGTGGAGATTTAATGCCATGACGGTTCTCGAGGACGTAAGGCCGAAATTGACGGTTCATACGAGAGAAGCCCGGGAGGTGAGGCGTAATGATGGGGATTCCGCGGCAGCTCTGCTCCGCCACGACATGACCCGACGAAAGAAAGCGTAATGATTTTGGAAATGTCATTTCCAAAACCAGGGGGGCATGTGTTATCACCAGAATTTGACCAAGTCAGAGGTGGGCCGCGATCAAGATGGGTTTGAAGAAATATATATATAGAAGGAATATGTGGATCGGCCTTTTACGTCAAGTTGGGCTTAATTGCCCGTGTATCTGTAACATATTAGATCGCATCTTAGTTTAGAAGTTAGAATCTTACCCGTGCACGGTTTGGTGCACGCCCACATTAGAAAGTCCGCTGGACTATAAATATGTATCTAGGGTTTATGGAATAAACAACAACCAACGTTCAACCACAAACAAATCTCGGCGCATCGCCAACTCCTTCGTCTCGAGGGTTTCTACCGGTAAGCATCATGCTGCCTAGATCGCATCTTGCGATCTAGGCAGCCAAGCCTGCCTACGTTGTTCATGCGTTGCTCGTACTTGAAGCCTTTTTGATGGCGAGCAACGTAGTTATCTTAGACATGTTAGGGTTAGCATTGTTCTTCATGCTGCATGCTTTCGTAGTGCAACCCTTGCATGTCTAGCCGCCCTTACACCTATCTTAGGTGTAGGGGCGGCACCCGCTTGATCATAGTTTAGTAGATCTGATCCGTTACGATTGCATCCTTGTTCTACAAGGATTAGTTTAATATCTGCAATAGTTAGGCCTTACAAGGGGTCGGAGGATCCAGCGGCGTGTAGGGTGGCGTTTGCTAGTCCTAGAACGGATGTTCCGGGGATCAACCTCGTGTTGGTTGTTAGGCCCTGTCTAGGATCGGCTTACGGTCACCGTGCGCGAGCGCGAGGCCCAATCCTGAGTAGGACGATCCGATTATGCGGTGAAAACCCTAAATCGTCGTAGATCTCATTAGCTTTACCTTGATCAAGCAGGACCACCATATATTCGGACACCCCGTCCGAATCATGGGTGGATCGGCTCTTTGAGCCGATTCACGAGATAACCCTGAGAGCCGATCGAGGCTCGTATTTAACGTTTACGTGTGTGCCCTGCAGGAAACTAAGCGAGGCATCATCCACACCTTCCCGACCGGGTATAGGTCGGGTGGCACGCCCTTGTTATAAACATCGGTGCGTGCGACCAGGAGGCTTTGCGGGCCGTCGCTCAGAGGGACTGGGGCCAGCCGCAGCCCTAGTTGTTCCCGGCTCTACTGTGCTGACCGTCTCTGCCCGCCAGGGGGTTTCTAACGTCAACACCCCTATGTTGTATTAAGACTGGATCATGTGATCCTTTGTTGTAAGACGATTATGGTATGTAATGAATGATGTGTTGTGATATCAATCTATTATGTCTCCCAAAAACGATATTCCTAGGATTGCAATGAATGGCATAATAGGCATATGGACTTAAAAATCCGGGTGTTGACAAGTTGGTATCAGAGCCATTGTTGACCTTAGGAGACCCTAGTTAGAATGGACGTCTGAAAAACTTAGTTTCAAAACCAATGAAGTGAATATTTGTGAAAATGTATTTCTCACTCTTACCCTTGAGATCTTTTTCAAATGAGAAATTCATGCTCTACTTTTCCTTGAAATTTCTACATAAAAGTATGCACACTTGATCACTTCTGTAACTTACTCATCCTCATTGCTCACAGATGGAGTACCAATGTGAGTCCTATCAACTTGGTCATGGAGGAAACCAAATGTTCGAGAAGGATTTGAAGCAACTAGTTGAGTATTTAGGACGCTCGTACCCTGAGTTCTTCGGAGTACCACTCAATAATCAGCCCGGAGGACCACCTCGGTGGGAAGTTACTGCAGATCTGAGAGGAAAGCTTGGAGCCCCAATATGGGAAACCATCTGGTTTTCTGTAACGGGAAACACTTGGAAGGATGGAATAGCCAAGGCCATGCAGGAAGCAATTGCCCGTCTTTGTGGACAAAATGAGAACAAGATCAAGAACACTCGCTTCTTCTGCTACCCAAGACATGACCCCATGGGAAGACCACTAACCATGCCCCCGCACCCGGAGATGAACTACTATGTCGCCTGCCTGGACTTCCTGTTGCACAAGACCCGTAAGGAGTTGGATAACGCCCGTCAAGCACATTACCCCTGAAGATGAAGAAACCACCATGAAGAGTAGTATCACTAAATCACTTGAGTAGGTGTGAGTTGTATCAGGATCCCCTTGTATCGTAGAACGAATGAATGGTTCTTCAAACCAACGGTGTGTTAGATTTGTAATGTGTGATGTTTGGTATGAATGAAAAAGTGTTGTTGGTTGTTACCCCCTCAACACTACTCAAGTTTTCAAGTTTTGAACTTTTTAAACTTTAACCAAACAAACCATAGAAGTTCCCCTCTTATCTTATCATCTACCTCAATGTTTAGATGGCCCCACCAACCCGCAGCACCAACCAGGACGCGATGATGCAGATGATCCAGATGATGATGGTAGACCGTGAAGCCGAGAGAGCTGAACGACAAGCCAACATTGCCGCACTGCAGCAGATAGCACAGAACAATCAAGGCCATGGAAACCATGATCACCCTGGATCGAAGCTGAAGAACTTTCAGAACACCAACCCTCCGATGTTCAGGAAGACAGAAGAGCCACTTGACGCTGATGACTGGCTCCAAACAATGGAGAACAACCTGGAAGTTGCGGGAGTAGAAGCCGCAAAGAAAGTACTGTTCGGCACCCACTACCTGTCAGGACCTGCCAGAGCCTGGTGGACAAGTGCCCGTGCAATGAATGCGGGACAGATAATGACCTGGGAAGACTTCAAGCTGAAGTTTAGCAAATACCATGTGCCCCAAGGACTGATCAAGAAGATGAGAGACGAGTTCCGCGAACTCAAACAAGGGAGAATGTCCGTGGTGGAATACCGCGACAGGTTTCTTACTCTGTCAAGGTACGCACCGGATGAGACCGACACCAACGAGAAGAGGAAGGAAAGATTTCTGAATGGACTGCATGATGAAATGCAAACTGTGTTAGTGAACATTCCGTTCGCTGACCTCGAAGCCCTCGTGGACTCAGCCATACAGATGGAAGGAAAGCTGCATCAGGCCAATGAGAACCGCAAGCGCAGGATGATGAACCAGAATGGACCCCACCATACCCAGAAGTACCGCAACAACTCCTCTGGAGGATTCACCCCAAGACACAGCAAGCCAACTACTCAGACTTATCGCCCCAACTACACCAACAACAACCATGGAGGACCCCCGAAGCCCGGAAGCAACAACAACAGCCACCACAACAACAACAACAACCACAACCACAACAGCAACAATGGGAACAACACCAACACCAACACTGGCCCGAGGACTGGAAGCAATGCCATCCCCGTCACCCCGAAGGACAAGTCCACGATAAACTGCTATGAATGTGGAGTTGTGGGTCACTACTCCAATGAGTGCCCCAAGAAGCTTGCCAAGACTGCCCCCAATATTGTTGCCCCTGCTCAGCAACAGCGTCGCTTCGCAGCCAGAAGGAACCATAACAACCACAACGGCCGTCTCTACCACATGAGTGCCACCGAAGCCCAGGAAGCACCTCAGGCCCTGCCAAGTATGTTTTCCTGTTGATCCAATTGCTCAATCTCTCTTAGGAACCTAACTTTTCTTAAAATCTCGGGACGAGATTTGTTTAAGGGGGAAGGGTTTGTAACATCCCAAAAATTACAAAACAAAGAAAATGAACTTCCCTTTTTCCAAATTTTGGAACCAACAAAAACTTTTATTAAATTTAGTTGGATACATAGTGAGCATGCTTAATTCTTGTGCTATTGCCATGATTCTTTGTTAATTGCTTGAACATGTTTCCAAAACCCTAAACCTCACCCCTCCTTTCACCATCCAAGTTAAATCAAAATAAAAAGAAATTAAATAAGAAAAAGGACCTATGTGCCTATGGCTATTTTTGTAAAACTTTACCCTAAGCCTTTCTACCTTGTTTAAAGGATTGGAAAACCTTAATAAACCTTACCTAGTGCTTATCAAACCAAATCCAAGGTGAAACAAAAGATTTTAAAAAGAAAATAAAAATGCCGAGAGAGGCATATGAGAGTAAATAGCAAATTTATGAATTTGAGGATCTTGACCCTAAAACTTGTGGGAATGGTTGGATCACTCCTCTATACCATTTCAACATTCAACAACATCAATTGGGTCAAGAAAAATCAAATAAAAAATCAAAGAAATGAAAATTGCATCTGGCATGTGATAGTGGTCACTTTTGACCTTTTTAATATCTTACCCACTTTGAGCCCTTCTATTAAGAAATTTTCAAACCAAACCCTGCCAACTCTTTGCACCTCATCCAAGACCTCATCAAGATGAACATTCTTCGTGTTGACCACTTTGACCAAAGCTTTGACCATTGCTCTATTTATTCAAGCCAAGATGCCACCTTGAAACAAATTCTAGATTCCCTCCACTATTTGAATTTTCACAAAACCTCTCCAAATTTCAAACCAATGCCACACATAGTTGTCCAGCATCTTCTAGAACATATCCATGCAGAAATTCTATCAAAAGAAAATACAAGGGAGTTCATTACTTTAGAAATGGGAGGTACACATAAAGGGGAATCAAGGTACAATTCACTTTACCCTCACTTTATGCTTTTCCCTCTCTCTCCCTTGTACCCCTTGATAGTACACCATGTACTCTGAAAGCACATCAAAGAAGTGACACCACCTTAGCCATGATCACCATGCTCATGATTGCCACTCATCACTTGTACCACATACACTTTTTGAATTATTTCATTGTGCACACATTTAGCCTCTCCAACCTTGTGCTCCATGTCATACACACTCAACTCACCACACTCAAACTTGCAGCACCATGGTTACACCAAAATTGAGCACAGATGGATCATGCCAAGCCCATGCCATTGTATTGGACACCACCATGCCAAACCCTGCCACTCTACCTCTCTGGTCACTCTCACCTTGTCCCTTAGTCTTGCCTCATCCTACTGATCACAACCATGCAGGATTTATCCCAAGGACAGCCCTGCATCATCCCCATGCAACTCCATGCCGACCCTATGATCACCACAATGTCAAACCCTACCCTGGCCCTCTCCTCTCCACGGCACCTTGTCACATAGCTCTAACTTTACCCCCTGAACACACTAGACATGGTCTCTGGAAAAAAGGAGGCCTCCACAGCCCTAACCCATCGTGATCACCACGCCCAGGCCACGCCAGAGCGTGCACCAGCACCACCCTGGACGCGCTAGTACACGGCCCTGCACTCGTCGCTGTCGTCCTCCTCTCCCTCTCTCCTCGCGCACGCTCACTCATCACCACACCAGGACATCGCCAGACACGCGCCATTGGCCGCGCGTGCACCATCGCCGTCGCCATGATCAAACCCTTGCCGCCACGGTACTACGAGCACCCCAACGTCGCCAGCACGCCTCAGACCACCTCTCTCTGTGCCATCACGCTCATTAGCTTCGCCTAGACGTCGCCTACCCCCTGCGCACCCTACCTTGCCCCTTCGCCGCTTGAATCGCCGGCGCCATGGAGGACCTCCACGGCACCCTCGCAGCACCTCGCACCACTATAAATAGAGCCACCCCTGCGCCTCCTTCTCCACACCAAACTTGCTTCCCTCCTCTCTCTAAACCTCCTCCACTCCTCTCCACTGCACATTGCCGCCGGTAGCCGTCCAATTTCTCGCCGGAGCCCGCGGCGGTGCTGCAGAAGAAGCCGACGATTGCCGCCACCTCTGGAGCCGCCGTCTGTACCAGCCGCTTCCCCATCCTCGACAACCTCCTCCTGCATCGACGCCGAGCCTCGCCGCGCCGCAGGTGAGCCTCCCACCCCCCACCGTCGCCGCCAGTAACGACCCTTCTCGCCGGAGACGACGACCTCTCTCGTCCATCCGATCTCCTTCTAATCGTGTGGCCACCGTTTAGCGTACCGTTTCGGTTTGTTAATAGTCGCTGACATGTAGACCCCACCCTGTCAGTTGGCCCGCGGCGCGCTGAAGCGTTACTGGGCCAGCCCAGCTCGTCTCCCCTCGTCCTGGCCCATTCTCCTTCCCGCCTAGGCCCAATATTTGAATTCAAATAAATCAGCTTCAGTCAATTTTTGCTTGCAGATGCTTTATTCAATTTCAAATAACTTCAAATCTACTGAACCAATTTGGACAAATTTTATATTACTGGAAATCCCATGAAATGCTCCATCCAACCCCACAGGTTTCAAACCAAGATCAGTTGTAGAAATAATATAGCAAAAATAACAAGTCAGAGAGTTTTCTGAATTCAAATAAATCTAGAAAATCAACCATATTGAATTTTGAGGTGATTCCACCTCTCATAATTCACATTTCACAAACTCTAATTGTTTATGTAAAAATATCACATGGTTAACATGTATGATCATGGGCTAGATCAAAATATTGGCTATGTATTCAATACCTAGCCCATTTAAACCATTCCAAACTTTAGGATTTCAAATCCATGGGGTGTAGCACCTCATTTAAATCATATTCCCAAGTGGTATGAAGTAATGTGATGACCTCTCTTGCATGGTCTCATATATGCTCACTTGAGGATCTTAAATCACATAGTTTATTAAATGGCATGAGATGATGAATCTCATTTAAATCCTTTTTCTCAAATGATAAGTGTGAAGTGTTGACCTTGGTCAACATGTGATCATACATGGTTATTTGAGGAGATTAAATCTTAACAAGATTCAATGAGAGGAAATTATTTCTCCCAAACTAAAGAGAAACCCTAATCGACATTTCAATGAGAGGAAATTATTTTCCTAACACTAAATAAGAAAACCCTAGCATAATTTTGGGTAGCAATGTTAAGTAGTGATGCTAGATCATTTGTGTGAGCCATTAAGGCTAATTAAGTCTACTTAAGGGTTGTTTGGTGATTGTATCCTCGTATTCGTTTATAAACGCTAGTACCGGAGACTATCAAGAGGAAGAGGTCTTCTACCAAGAGGAAGGAGAAGAAAACTTTGATCACCTCACCAATCAAGGCAAGCTATTACCAATGCAAGCTAGACTAATGCAAAGCTCTACAAGAGCAAGGCACCATTACTTTTACTTTATGCTTAATGGTCCTATCCCAAGTTTTTACTTTACAAGCTTTACTGAATTTTATTTATCAAAGTACTTTTTGATTCATGATTCATTTAGTTTAGTGATGGAGTAGTACAAGAGTATCAAACTTATCCTAGAGCAATACAAGTTGATTAGCACCCCTCATGACTAGTTGCTAGTGCTAAACTAAAATTGACTACTCTAGATGGGAACTTGTGAAAACCAACGACTTTGAAAACCTTGGAATGATGAGTCATTCTATTGAAAGATTTTGAAGGTGAATATGACTTGTGAATGACTTGGTGAAATTTACCAAAAGCCGATGGTTGGGTTTGGATGCGATACCATTCCAATTCTTAAGTATCCCCACAATACCTGAATCTGGGTAAGGCTTAACTGGAAACTTATGTATTTTAGTATGGGTTCCCTCTGAACAAGCGTCATAAGGGTTATGCCGAGGCTGCCTCCATTGAAAGTGAAATGACGTGAAATGAGGTGAATGTCCTACCCAAGCCCTGTGCAGTTCCCGGGTTGACGGTTTGTTTTCACCGGGAGGCCAAGCTCATGGGGAGAGGTGTAATAACCCAGGTTTAGAGGCTATAAAATGAGAGAACACCAAAGTGTGCATTGCATTCATGCATAGAAAATCCGGGGAATTTTCGCGCTTTCAAATAAAACTTACCACGATCAACTGAAGTTTCACTTGACTTGCTGGAATTGAAGTAGATCATCAAGTCAAGCGCTATAAACTTCACTGTGATCTTTGCTAAAACCTTATTTTGGGTAGAGATGATTTGATCTATGGATTAGATCAAATGGAATTAGCTTTGCAACAACACATTCTTTAAGAATCAAACCCTAACTTATTAACACTTAAAAGTTAGCAAACTGCCTTTGTGTGTAATGTAATTCACTTCTAAACTTATTACCAAATAAGGTTAACCACCGGGTCTAAAGTGCATAAAAGCCACACATTCTTATTTAAATCATAACTTATTAAGTATATGGAATATCATAAAACTAAATCCATTTACATTACGAATTATAGTTCAAACTATTTGAATAAAATTAACTATGAGTACTTTGAAACTCATATGATCATGCCTTGGTGAAATCAAACCCAACTATCCAAACTTGAGAAATAACCCTCAACATTAACCTTTTGACCAATATTATAATGTAAATCCAATCAAAGATGGTATGATGACTCATCCACAATAATAAAACCATCCACATGATATTTAGTAGCAAATGCCACTTGGCTATCCAAAAATAAATCATATGAGAGGATAATCTCTATGCCATGTGGGATGAAAATATCTACATGACTTGCTTTCCAAGCTTTGCCACCTCATGCTCAAAGGATTGCTATGGATGAGGGCATGACAACCAAGCACCTTACTCATCAAACCAATACAAGAGTCACCACCTATGTGTCATGATACTAGAGCTTGCCCAAGCCTATAAATAGAGCCACACCCTTCATCCATTTCATCACCTTGTAGCATGATACAAGGAAGAAAACACATAGAGCCACTCCATGTGAATTAGCTAGGATCAAGATGAAGAAGCTAGGAGGTGGAGGCATACCACAAGATGCAGGTTTATCAGATTTCCTGAAGAACAAGCTACAGAAGATTGCAAGGTAGAATTCCTAGGGAAACCATATATGTAGAGGATCATATCATCATCTCTGGAGTAGGATCTTAGGATATTCCAAGACATTGAGAAGTGAGATAAGTTATAATACTAACCATAGCCATGTTCCTACAAAAATATTAGAGAAGTACTAATCCTAGTTGTTCAAGTCAATATTTAATCTTGGAAGTGAGAACCCTATTTCAATAACAATACCTTAGGAAACCAATTCTATAATCATCACAACTTGGTATTAATTATAAACCCTAAGAATCTAGGATGAGTGTGATGAGAGGAATATTAAAGAGGGATTAGTGAGGAATGAGTGGATCTTGTTTACTGCTTGTTTACTGCATGATCTTACTTTATAAATTGAGATGATAAGTTAAACCTATATGTGTGATCCATAGATCTCATACTTTTCATGAAATGATAAATATATCTATAGTAGTTAATCCAAACCTATACTTATGCCTTGGTACAATAATTCTACCTAAGTGAGGAGGAAAACCCTAGACCACATTTAAATACCAATCCAAGTATCCCTTTTGAATTATAAGTAGAACCCTGCCATGCCTCATGCCTGTTTATATTCAATTTAGAGAAGAGTATGCAAAAACCTAAACCCTTTCACATAGGATCCAATTCACATAAAATATTGTTCCCTAACTTGTGTATCATAGATCACAAGTATACATCCAAGCTAGAAGTGGTAAGTAAGACTAGTAATTATAGAGTTTATCCAACCATGTTCTTAAATCTTTAGAAATAATTAACACATGAAATCATAACCATAAAACCATCTTCATTATACCCTTGTTTTAAGTTCTAGCCATAATTAAATTATATGTGAATGATCACTATGGTTAAGCACTAGAAAAATAGAATGTGTTCACCATGCACATGTTCTAAATTTAAAATCAATTAAAACAAGTTTAATTCCTTAATTAACAAAGCAATTGAGATAAACCCTAAAATCATATCTATTTAAAAACTTGAATTGTGCCTCATAAGAACACAAAATAAATCAATTATATAATAGTTGTTTGAAAATAAAACAATACAGTAGATGGCATTATCAAATTGTTTTGATATTCAAATATTTTTGAACCTGTAAAACAAAACCGGAATCAAAATTTGAATTCAAATCACAAATAGAAAACGAGAAAATAAAATAGAAAAGAGAAGAGAGAGAGGAGCTTACCTGTTGGACCGAAGCAGGCCACCGCAGCCCACGTCGCCAGCCCAGGACCAGCACCACCTCTACAAACCAGCAGCAGCCCACGTTGTAGCCCACTAGTAGCCCGGCCCACGAACGAACTCAGCCCAGACCACGAAACGGTATCGAACAGAAGAAAAGGGGCGTCGTCTTCTTCTCCGGTGGCGACAGCACGCGGAGAAGCTTCGCCACGTCCTCGCCGATGATAAGATCAACCTCGGACGTCGTCAGTAGTCTCAGAACCTCGCCCAATCTTTCTCGCATCCGAGTCTATCTTAAATCATCACGATTCGCGCCCGAAACCCTAACACGCATGACCGCTACATCCCGGCCGCGGTTCGTCGATGCTCGCCGTCGATATTGACCTCGTCGGGAGCTATAAATAGGAGGGGAGGATCGCCGTGAAAGCCCTAATCGTTGCCACCTCACCTCATTCTCTCTCACTCCCTCGTTCTTCCCCAAAACTTCACTCTCTGTCACCGGTGACCACCATGGCACCGTCGATTGAGAGCACCCCGGAGTCAATAAGGTGGACGAGGAGAAGCGCCATGCCTCGGGGAGCATCCTCGTTGAAGGAATCGAAGAAACGAGGTTTCCACTACCGTCAATCGATCGTTCCCTTTCCTCGGCATTCCGCAGGAAAATGAAGATCATCGTCGTTCTCGTCTCCGGCGGACTCCGTCGAGCATCTGGGAAGCATCAAGGTGAGCAGGCGCGTCGATTGAGCTATTCCTTGCTTCCTAGAGATCATCCTAGCGTTAGTTCTTGTACTGGCCGGACGGCGCCGCCGCAGATGAGTTCACCGGAGCAACTCCGGTGACCTCCAGGTGGTGGTGTTGATGCTATCCTGCCCAGCATCGAGTCGCGGTTCGAACGCAACCATTTGCGCATCTCGGGACGCCCTAAATCATCGCCGTCTTTCGTCTCTGGTCGCCGGCGTTGAGCCGACGGCGAGGTTGACGTGGCGGGTGGGGTCCCAGATGCATGTTGACTGGTCGTTGCCATCGTGGCAACTAACCTAGTCAATGGCCCCACTCGTCAGTCGCAGTAGCTAGGGTGTGAACCGGTATCTGTAGTGTTTCCAATTAATTTTAATTCCAGAAAATCACTAAAACTTTACAAAATCATAGAAATTCCATTTCAACTCAGAAAAATATGAATAATATATCAAGATGCTCACAAAAATAAACTCTATCCAAATAAAATATAAAACAAAAATGTGTGTCAAAATAAAAATTCACTTATTTTTAACCTTATTAATTATGCCATTTCAATTATTTAAAATACAATTTGAATTCAATAATTAGTGAAGTTATAAAAATTAAATTTTAGCTATTCAGTAACTAAGTAAAATGTTAAGATTAATTTTATTTACCATAATTGCATTAACTTAATTATTAGTGGTAATTCATAAACCCTAATTTGCAAATTACCATTTTCTATTTTCTTTAAATAGTAATAACTCAAGAAAATATTATAAGCCAATATTATTTTGGTAAATCAAAACTTATTTACTTAAACATCTTTAGTTAACAAGTTAATTATTTTAAACCCTAATAACAAATATTAAACCCTGATTCTTAATTAAACTAAAATAGGAGTTACTCTAATTATTAAATATTGTGAAAATTAATAAAATGTCAAACCATCACTAATTTTGATTCAAATAATTAGTAACCACAACCCTATTACCAATTATTATTTTAGGAGTTATACCATAGCTTAGAAACCCTAGTTTCAAATTAAGTAAGACCTTGATCCCATTATTTCATGTGATCATCCTAAATTAGTGCAACCCTAAAACTCTAGGGGTTCAGCCCATATGATTATATCCACTTCACCTTTAGGTGTAGACACTTAATAAACAACCAATGAATGCATGATTATGATCCACTAGCATAAAACCAAGTCCCATGAGATTATCATTTCATGTCCCTATTCTTAATTAAAACCTATATTATTCTCTAGTATCACTCAGGACCAAACCCTAATTTGTTAATTGGATTAGTACCATTGATCACCACTCCTATATACCATACCATTAAGATCAACCTCAACCATCAAACCCTAGTAGAACTATAATGATGAACTCTAGTATCAACCTTGTGTAGCAATTCACAACACATGCTCCTATCCAACTAAACCCTGTTAAAGAAATAAGAAACCATCTAGTTTAGAAGCCATTAAGCATTACTTAGTGAAACAAATGCGAAGCCATAGTAAACCCTAACTTATAGCAACACTTTGACCATCATTCTTTGATATCATACCCATAATCAACCATAGTAATAAATTTGCTAATACTTGCTATGTATAGACCAATTCTATTTAACAACCCAACTAGTTCTTATTAGAGAACTAAATGAATCTAATAGTAAACCCTAGAAACCATAGCTCCTATTTTTAATAGTTCTTGTTCTTATTTACCACTGTTCTTCAAAAGTTATTCTTTTTGAAGTACAAATGTCAATCAAACCTTAGAAGCCCTAATCCTTCTTTGAAATACTCATTATTCCTTAAAACAACATGTTCTTCAAAAGTTATTCTTTTGAAGTATAATACAAGTAATCATCAATCATGTTCTGTAGAACTTAAAATTGACAACTGTTCTTTACATATTATTCCACCACTATTATTAGTGTGAATGATTGTTATGATGTATTATATCACTTGTATATGCTAGTATTATAACCAAACCCTAATAAGAACCTTGATTGAGAACCATTCTAAAAGTGCAACCAACCCTAAAGAAATCTTTACAACTCATACATCCTAAATCATCGAGGTTAGGTTACGCTCGGGACGATTGCATCTCATACTATGCATTATAGCATTTTTGCCAGCTCTTTAAACATTGTCCTTACCGGACAATGATGGTATTTCAGAATTTGGAGTTATCACGTATCGAAGCTTTTGCCGCATAATCTTGCGGTCAAGAAAGGCAAGTTCATCGCTTGCTCATGTCATTTGATTATTTTTATCAAATTATATGCAAAGTACTATACTTATCACTCATGCATTGAAAAGCAAAGTATTATTTTACAATTATGAATATGACTATGTGGTGGGCAATGGAACCATGGTATGTGTTGATATGGTGGAGGTTCCATTGCATGGGTTATATCACCCTAGGATTAATTACCAATGCCGTCCGGTGATTCTAGCGCCGTACATATCGCGTTGACCATAAGATCTATAATGGCTCGGGGAAGTCAGTCGTATCTTTTCCCTTCGCACGCCAACGGATTGGTAGAGACGGTGGGGTGTTGGAGGCACTGCCGCAATAGGTTGGGAAATCCTTTTAAATCCCCATCCATTAGTGATGTTAATCTCTACCATCTATGAAGGATTGTCGGAGTACACCATGAGTAAAGCCATATTATCGGGGAAGTCTACTGGAGGTGTACGGTTGGACAAAAGGGTGGGTTTGCGGTCGCGGAGAAGGCGGTGTGGACTTGGATCTTACACCTGGCCTCACACCAAAGGAAGTGTGGACGGGAAAGAATTCGCCCGGTTGGCAACAAGGATAAGGTCTCTTATGGGAAAAGTAACGCACCTCTGCAGAGGATACTGAATTGTGACTGTCACTCCCTGTTCCGGGAAGGGAACTGCGAACGCGGCAGGAAAGGAACTCCACGAAGTTCTGGTCAACCTGTGAAGACTGACGGGCATAGTTTCCAGAATAAAATAAACCTTTTGAAGAAATGATTATGAAAACCTGCATTGGTCTATGACTTTCTGGTCTATGGCTGTAGCTAGTGCATGATACACATATTTCCTAATATGAACTTGCTGAGTACGCTCGTACTCATTCTATCCCATTTGAACCCCCTTCTTAGATCAAGGCACCGAAGGAGAAACTACCGTGGAACTCGAAGACAAAGGAGTCAACTTCAACAATATGAAGAATCCAATCAAAGAAGTCAATGGAGTCAACTTCTGCATCAATTATAATGGAAACCTAGACTAGTAATAGAAGGGAACCTTTCCCTAATCCTAGCACCTAAGTAGCTAGAATTCTATAGCAAGCCAAGTAGCTCTTAAACTTGAGTTAGCAATAAGATAGACTACGAGTCGTTCTTATGGAGCTTTATTTGAAGTTTTACCTCACTCGTAAAGTAGGAGGGCTGTGTGGATCTTATGTAAACAGTTCATGTGTACTTCTATAGACATACCTTGGACTCGCATATGTTTCGTTGTACCACTCGAGAGATGTAATATGAGTGGAACGGTGTTTCACTTGTGTTATGTCAACGACTTGTGTACTACACCATGCGGTGGTACTGTTGGGTCATCACAGCTGGTATCAGAGCAAATGCTTTGACCCTAGGATTAAAACCCTTTAAAGGAGACCTATAGGTTTGGTAGTGTCTATAGGAAGTGTTTTAGCTAAACCAACTATTCTTATGACTTGAGATGGGTATTCACTTGAGAATAATCCTGACACACTTGAGTCAATCTTTCTTATCTATCTTTCTTAAGTAAAATTAGTTAGTTATCTTGCTTCATTCCAAATAACTATAACACCATTGAAGCTTAAGATAATGGGTGGTAGTAGACCACGGTTGGTATACAACACATGGTAGTCCAAAGAGAGGATACAACCATAAGGAAGATATCCTATTGGAAGAAGTATACCAATACAATTATGGTTAAGTAAGAGTCATTTAAAATGCAAAATGACTGAGGTTAAGTAATGTAGATAAGTAATATGAGGTAGTGTATACCTATGATGAGTCAATCATAGGAGGTAAGGAAGAGTGATAGGAGTATATAAGTCTACTTTTCATGGTAGAGTTGGTAATCATATATGATTCACTTGAGAGTCATGATGTGATGGAGTAGACCATCATAAGTATGATAGCAAAAGGAGGATAAGGAGTAGGATTTAAGGAATAGTTCGAAAGCTTAGGCCTTAAAATCCTAATAACTGTACCAAGTATGTTAGAACCATAGTCCTTAATTTAAAAAAGGCTTATTTAGAGCATATCACATAGAGAAATCCTAGAGTTATAGGTGGTATATTCTAAACAATCATGTGTTTAGAGTATTCATGTTAGAACTAATTGTATTATAGGAAGTAGTCCTCAATCGCACATATATATGGTATACTATTTTGTTAGTACTTCCAAAGAAAACTAGGTTAACTCCACCTATCCCAGGCCATTTTGTTTCAAGTTGTCTCATTGCAAATGTGCAATTGAGATAAATGTTGAGACAAATAGTAGAAATTCACGTATTCGTGCTAAGTATCACGACCTAAACCTATCTTATGTGGTGTTATATACTACACATCTGAACCTGATGTTTAGGGATGTCTTACCCAACTATTTTATTCAGGCATATAAGGATGTGTAGTATAAGCACAAAGCTGAATCTTCTTGGATTTTATTGGATTTTCATTGATTGACTAGATCCATACATGAAGTTTGACTTTGATGTGCAAATGCATGTTGCAATATCAAGCTCTTACTTGATGTTATAGGTCTAGAGGGTAAAGGTATTCGTGTGAGGAAGTGACGAATTACGGAGATTTTGGAAGACAAGATGAAGGTTCACTTGTAGAAGCAAGTAAAATTGTGGGAAGTAACCACAACAATCTGATGGAAGGACCAATCAAACTCACTTCTATCCTTAATCAAGGAGTATTTCAACATGGAAGTACCATGAGAGTGAGAAAAATAGTGAATATGGAGTAGTAGAAGTAGAGCCATATTCATTATGGAAGAAGGGAATGCAAGTGAAGTCACTTACAATACTATTTTCATAGTGTCAACAAGTGGTTTCTTGCAAAACAAATCCTGGAAGAAGGAAAATAGACAAGTGAAGTCGTAGCTGGTATAATAAGACCGCAGCTAATATAGGACAACCATGAAGAGAAAGAATGTTAAGTGAGGTATATCTTAACTAAAGCTATGTAAGTAGCCACGGCTGGTAGGTAGATATTGACAACTACAACATAGCTACAACTGGTATCCAATAAGCTACATCTGGTACTAGATAGTCTGCAGCTGGTACCAGATAGCCACAGCCGGAACATTTCTTTACCTAAAAGAAAGGGGGATTCCGCAGCTAGTATTTCACAGCTGGTATCTTATGGTAGTAAGGGAAAACAATACCTTACTTTAAACAAATCCTTTAGAATTAGGTTTGGAAATCGCAGCTGGTACATCATAGTGCCATATTACATCGCAGCTGGATTACCGCAGCTGGTAGAACCAAGCTTTGAGTACCTAAATAGGGAGATGTCACCATAGCCATTAGTAAAGTCCATTAACTCAATAAGATGTCCTAATCCAAGAATCTTTGGAGAGTAAGCCTATAAGCTTAGAGTGTTGGAAGAAATCATAGAATTGAAGAAAGTATCAGTGCCAGACCTCAGAAGACTCCAGGAAGGATCTAGACTAGGGATATATTCAATTATATCTAATGTAATCACCATGGAGTTGAAGGATGGTGATCTGTTCAAGACATTTCAACATTCCGAAACATGAGAGCGTTTGAACTTCGGGACGAAGTTCAGTTTAAGGGGGAGAGGCTGTAATAACCCAGGTTTAGAGGCTATAAAATGAGAGAACACCAAAGTGTGCATTGCATTCATGCATAGAAAATCCGGGAATTTTCGCGCTTTCAAATAAAACTTACCACGATCCATCGAAGTTTCACTTGACTTGCTCGGAATTGAAGTAGATCATCAAGTCAAGCGCTATAAACTTCATCTGTGATCTTTGCTAAAACCTTATTTTGGGTAGAGATGATTTGATCTATGGATTAGATCAAATGGAATTAGCTTTGCAACAACACATTCTTTAAGAATCAAACCCTAACTTATTAACACTTAAAAGTTAGCAACCGCCTTTGTGTGTAATGTAATTCACTTCTAAACTTATTACCAAATAAGGTTAACCACAGGGTCTAAAGTGCATAAAAGCCACACATTCTTATTTAAATCATAACTTATTAAGTATATGGAATATCATAAAACTAAATCCATTTACATTACGAATTATAGTTCAAACTATTTGAATAAAATTAACTATGAGTACTTTGAAACTCATATGATCATGCCTTGGTGAAATCAAACCCAACTATCCAAACTTGAGAAATAACCCTCAACATTAACCTTTTGACCAATATTATAATGTAAATCCAATCAAAGATGGTATGATGACTCATCCACAATAATAAAACCATCCACATGATATTTAGTAGCAAATGCCACTTGGCTATCCAAAAATAAATCATATGAGAGGATAATCTCTATGCCATGTGGGATGAAAATATCTACATGACTTGCTTTCCAAGCTTTGCCACCTCATGCTCAAAGGATTGCTATGGATGAGGGCATGACAACCAAGCACCTTACTCATCAAACCAATACAAGAGTCACCACCTATGTGTCATGATACTAGAGCTTGCCCAAGCCTATAAATAGAGCCACACCCTTCATCCATTTCATCACCTTGTAGCATGATACAAGGAAGAAAACACATAGAGCCACTCCATGTGAATTAGCTAGGATCAAGATGAAGAAGCTAGGAGGTGGAGGCATACCACAAGATGCGGGTTTATCGATTTCCTGAAGAACAAGCTACAGAAGATTGCAAGGTAGAATTCCTAGGGAAACCATATATGTAGAGGATCATATCATCATCTCTGGAGTAGGATCTTAGGATATTCCAAGACATTGAGAAGTGAGATAAGTTATAATACTAACCATAGCCATGTTCCTACAAAAATATTAGAGAAGTACTAATCCTAGTTGTTCAAGTCAATATTTAATCTTGGAAGTGAGAACCCTATTTCAATAACAATACCTTAGCAAACCAATTCTATAATCATCACAACTTGGTATTAATTATAAACCCTAAGAATCTAGGATGAGTGTGATGAGAGGAATATTAAAGAGGGATTAGTGAGGAATGAGTGGATCTTGTTTACTGCATGATCTTACTTTATAAATTGAGATGATAAGTTAAACCTATATGTGTGATCCATAGATCTCATACTTTTCATGAAATGATAAATATATCTATAGTAGTTAATCCAAACCTATACTTATGCCTTGGTACAATAATTCTACCTAAGTGAGGAGGAAAACCCTAGACCACATTTAAATACCAATCCAAGTATCCCTTTTGAATTATAAGTAGAACCCTGCCATGCCTCATGCACTGTTTATATTCAATTTAGAGAAGAGTATGCAAAAACCTAAACCCTTTCACATAGGATCCAATTCACATAAAATATTGTTCCCTAACTTGTGTATCATAGATCACAAGTATACATCCAAGCTAGAAGTGGTAAGTAAGACTAGTAATTATAGAGTTTATCCAACCATGTTCTTAAATCTTTAGAAATAATTAACACATGAAATCATAACCATAAAACCATCTTCATTATACCCTTGTTTTAAGTTCTAGCCATAATTAAATTATATGTGAATGATCACTATGGTTAAGCACTAGAAAAATAGAATGTGTTCACCATGCACATGTTCTAAATTTAAAATCAATTAAAACAAGTTTAATTCCTTAATTAACAAAGCAATTGAGATAAACCCTAAAATCGTATCTATTTAAAAACTTGAATTGTGCCTCATAAGAACACAAAATAAATCAATTATATAATAGTTGTTTGAAAATAAAACAATACAGTAGATGGCATTATCAAATTGTTTTGATATTCAAATATTTTTGAACCTGTAAAACAAAACCAGAATCAAAATTTGAATTCAAATCACAAATAGAAAACAGAAAATAAAATAGAAAAGAGAAGAGAGAGAGGAGCTTACCTGTTGGACCGAAGCAGGCCACCGCAGCCCACGTCGCCAGCCCAGGACCAGCACCACCTCTACAAACCAGCAGCAGCCCACGTTGTAGCCCACTAGTAGCCCGGCCCACGAACGAACTCAGCCCAGACCACGAAACGGTATCGAACAGAAGAAAAGGGGCGTCGTCTTCTTCTCCGGTGGCGACAGCACGCGGAGAAGCTTCGCCACGTCCTCGCCGATGATAAGATCAACCTCGGACGTCGTCAGTAGTCTCAGAACCTCGCCCAATCTTTCTCGCATCCGAGTCTATCTTAAATCATCACGATTCGCGCCCGAAACCCTAACACGCATGACCGCTACATCCTGGCCGCAGTTCGTCGATGCTCGCCGTCGATATTGACCTCGTCGGGAGCTATAAATAGGAGGGGAGGATCGCCGTGAAAGCCCTAATCGTTGCCACCTCACCTCATTCTCTCTCACTCCCTCGTTCTTCCCCAAAACTTCACTCTCTGTCACCGGTGACCACCATGGCGCCGTCGATTGAGAGCACCCCGGAGTCAATAAGGTGGACGAGGAGAAGCGCCATGCCTCGGGGAGCATCCTCATTGAAGGAATCGAAGAAAGGAGGTTTCCACTGCCGTCAATCGATCGTTCCCTTTCCTCGGCATTCCGCAGGAAAATGAAGATCATCGTCGTTCTCGTCTCCGGCGGACTCCGTCGAGCATCTGGGAAGCATCAAGGTGAGCAGGCGCGTCGATTGAGCTATTCCTTGCTTCCTAGAGATCATCCTAGCGTTAGTTCTTGTATGCGGCCGGACGGCGCCGCCGCAGATGAGTTCACCGGAGCAACTCCGGTGACCTCCAGGTGGTGGCGTTGATGCTATCCTGCTCAGCATCGAGTCGCGGTTCGAACGCAACCATTTGCGCATCTCGGGACGCCCTAAATCATCGCCGTCTTTCATCTCTGGTCGCCGGCGTTGAGCCGACGGCGAGGTTGACGTGGCGGTTGGGGTCCCAGATGCATGTTGACTGGTCGTTGCCATCGTAGCAACTGACCTAGTCAATGGCCCCACTCGTCAGTCGCAGTAGCTAGGGTGTGAACCGGTATCTGTAGTGTTTCCAATTAATTTTAATTCCAGAAAATCACTAAAACTTTACAAAATCATAGAAATTCCATTTCAACTCAGAAAAATATGAATAATATATCAAGATGCTCACAAAAATAAACTCTATCCAAATAAAATATAAAACAAAAATGTGTGTCAAAATAAAAATTCACTTATTTTTAACCTTATTAATTATGCCATTTCAATTATTTAAAATACAATTTGAATTCAATAATTAGTGAAGTTATAAAAATTAAATTTTAGCTATTCAGTAACTAAGTAAAATGTTAAGATTAATTTTATTTACCATAATTGCATTAACTTAATTATTAGTGGTAATTCATAAACCCTAATTTGCAAATTACCATTTTCTATTTTCTTTAAATAGTAATAACTCAAGAAAATATTATAAGCCAATATTATTTTGGTAAATCAAAACTTATTTACTTAAACATCTTTAGTTAACAAGTTAATTATTTTAAACCCTAATAACAAATATTAAACCCCGATTCTTAATTAAACTAAAATAGGAGTTACTCTAATTATTAAATATTGTGAAAATTAATAAAATGTCAAACCATCACTAATTTTGATTCAAATAATTAGTAACCACAACCCTATTACCAATTATTATTTTAGGAGTTATACCATAGCTTAGAAACCCTAGTTTCAAATTAAGTAAGACCTTGATCCCATTATTTCATGTGATCATCCTAAATTAGTGCAACCCTAAAACTCTAGGGGTTCAGCCCATATGATTATATCCACTTCACCTTTAGGTGTAGACACTTAATAAACAACCAATGAATGCATGATTATGATCCACTAGCATAAAACCAAGTCCCATGAGATTATCATTTCATGTCCCTATTCTTAATTAAAACCTATATTATTCTCTAGTATCACTCAGGACCAAACCCTAATTTGTTAATTGGATTAGTACCATTGATCACCACTCCTATATACCATACCATTAAGATCAACCTCAACCATCAAACCCTAGTAGAACTATAATGATGAACTCTAGTATCAACCTTGTGTAGCAATTCACAACACATGCTCCTATTCAACTAAACCCTCGTTAAAGAAATAAGAAACCATCTAGTTTAGAAGCCATTAAGCATTACTTAGTGAAACAAATGCGAAGCCATAGTAAACCCTAACTTATAGCAACACTTTGACCATCATTCTTTGATATCATACCCATAATCAACCATAGTAATAAATTTGCTAATACTTGCTATGTATAGACCAATTCTATTTAACAACCCAACTAGTTCTTATTAGAGAACTAAATGAATCTAATAGTAAACCCTAGAAACCATAGCTCCTATTTTTAATAGTTCTTGTTCTTATTTACCCTGTTCTTCAAAAGTTATTCTTTTTGAAGTACAAATGTCAATCAAACCTTAGAAGCCCTAATCCTTCTTTGAAATACTCATTATTCCTTAAAACAACATGTTCTTCAAAAGTTATTCTTTTGAAGTATAATACAAGTAATCATCAATCATGTTCTGTAGAACTTAAAATTGACAATCTGTTCTTTACATATTATTCCACCACTATTATTAGTGTGAATGATTGTTATGATGTATTATATCACTTGTATATGCTAGTATTATAACCAAACCCTAATAAGAACCTTGATTGAGAACCATTCTAAAAGTGCAACCAACCCTAAAGAAATCTTTACAACTCATACATCCTAAATCATCGAGGTTAGGTTACGCTCGGGACGATTGCATCTCATACTATGCATTATAGCATTTTTGCCAGCTCTTTAAACATTGTCCTTACCGGACAATGATGGTATTTCAGAATTTGGAGTTATCACGTATCGAAGCTTTTGCCTGCATAATCTTGCAGTCAAGAAAGGCAAGTTCATCGCTTGCTCATGTCATTTGATTATTTTTATCAAATTATATGCAAAGTACTATACTTATCACTCATGCATTGAAAAGCAAAGTATTATTTTACAATTATGAATATGACTATGTGGTGGGCAATGGAACCATGGTATGTGTTGATATGGTGGAGGTTCCATTGCATGGGTTATATCACCCTAGGATTAATTACCAATGTCGTCCGAGTGATTCTAGCGCCGTACATATCGCGTTGACCATAAGATCTATAATGGCTCCGGGGAAGTCATCTGTATCTTTTCCCTTACGCACGCCAACGGATTGGTAGAGACGGTGGGGTGTTGGAGGCACCTGCCGTAATAGGTTGGGAAATCCTTTTAAATCCCCATCCATTAGTGATGTTAATCTCTACCATCTATGAAGGATTGTCCGGAGTACACCATGAGTAAAGCCGTATTATCGCGGGAAGTCTACTGGAGGTGTACGGTTGGACAAAAGGGTGGGTTTGCAGTCGCGGAGAAGGCGGTGTGGACTTGGATCTTACACCTGGCCTCACACCAAAGGAAGTGTGGACGGGAAAGAATTCGCCTGGTTGGCAACAAGGATAAGGTCTCTTATGGGAAAAGTAACGCACCTCTCGCAGAGGATACCGAATCATGATCGTCACTCCCCGTTCGGGAAGGAACTGCGAACGCGGCAGGAAAGGAACTCCACGAAGTTCGGTCAACTCGTGAAGACCGACGGGCATAGTTTCCAGAATAAAATAAACCTTTTGAAGAAATGATTATGAAAACCTGCATTGGTCTATGACTTTCTGGTCTATGGCTGTAGCTAGTGCATGATACACATATTTCCTAATATGAACTTGCTGAGTACGCTCGTACTCATTCTATCCCATTTGAACCCCCTTCTTAGATCAAGGCACCGAAGGAGAAACTACCGTGGAACTCGAAGACAAAGGAGTCAACTTCAACAATATGAAGAATCCAATCAAAGAAGTCAATGGAGTCAACTTCTGCATCAATTATAATGGAAACCTAGACTAGTAATAGAAGGGAACCTTTCCCTAATCCTAGCACCTAAGTAGCTAGAATTCTATAGCAAGCCAAGTAGCTCTTAAACTTGAGTTAGCAATAAGATAGACTACGAGTCGTTCTTATGGAGCTTTATTTGAAGTTTTACCTCACTGTAAAGTAGGAGGCTGTGTGGATCTTATGTAAACAGCTCATGTGTACTTCTATAGACATACCTTGGACTCGCATATGTTTCTGTTGTACCACTCTGAGAGATGTAATATGAGTGGAACGGTGTTTCACTTGTGTTATGTCAACGACTTGTGTACTACACCATGCAGTGGTACGCTGGGTCATCACAAGAGGTGCCTATACTAGGGTATGTAAATGAAAGGTTAGGATTGGTAGTTCGCGCACTGAGTGCGATAAATCAGGGCCAGTTACCCCTGATGGACTATTGCAATTGTTGTGGCACAAGTATACAACCTCTGCAGAGTGTCAACCTATTCGAATAACCGCGTCCGCAGTCATGGACAGTTGGAAAGGCCATACTGTTCCGTCATCAGAACTTTTACAAAATGTGAATGGTGACTTGTGACTTGAATTTGAAAGGTGACCTTGACTTTGAATCACAACAGAGTTGTGGGAATGACACTAATGTTCCCACTTGAATTAAGTTAGGCAAATGAGGAATCTTTGTTTATTAACTGCTTACGAAATAAAACTGGCTTTATGCAAATAAAACTAGAGCTTAGAACCCCCCTTACTATAGTTGATAGTATTTACCTTAGTATTAGTTTGTGAGTACTTTAAAGTACTCATGGCTGTGTCCCTGGCTATTCAAATGGCCAGACTATGAAGAGGAGTATCAGAACCCGGAAGAAGGACAACAGGACGTCTACGAAAACTAGGACCACTCCTGACGTCAACAGTTGCATGTGAAACAGATGGACCGCAACCGCTACTTCGCTTCCGCTATATGATTTGTACTTGGATCTCTAGACCCCCTATGTTGTATTAAGACTGGATCATGTGATCCTTTGTTGTAAGACGATTATGGTATGTAATGAATGATGTGTTGTGATATCAATCTATTATGTCTCGCAAAAACGATATTCCTGGGATTGCGATGAATGGCATAATAGGCATCTGGACTTAAAAATCCGGGTGTTAACACCACCCCTAGCCCTCTCCTCTCTCACCTAGCGTCACCACGGTACCCCTACCTCCCAGACACCGCCATTGGACCGTGGGAGCCCTATGGACAACGCCATTGTCGCCGACCATCCGCCACCGTACCGCCAGTACGTGACATCGCCCCACCGCCTCAGGCCATCCCTGTCCTCGTCGTGACGCGCGCTAGCACCGCCTCGACGTCGCCTAGAGTGCTATGACGTCGCCCTGCCCCTTCCGCGCTCGTAGCGTCGTCTCCTTCCTCGACCTCGCCGCACCCACTTGGCACTCCTCGACCCTATAAAAGGAGCACGCCCCTGGACGATTTCAGCACACCAACAGCCTCCCCTCTCCTCTCTGATCATCCTCGACACCTCTCCGCCCCACATTACCCACTCCGCCGCCGCAATTTAGCCGGAGATCGCCGCCACAATAGCTCAACGCCGGAGAAGATCCTGACCACCTCCGCTCCTTCCACTACCACCACTCGACTCGCCGTCGTGAACAACGCCACCCTGCACCGACGCCCAGCCTCGCCGACCGCCGGTGAGCTCGCCGACCTCCTCCCTCCGCCGTGCCAGGGTTTCCTATCGCCGGCGACGATAACGATCCTCAGTCGTGGGATCTCATTCTAATCCTGCGGCTCGGTTTGAATCATACCGTTTCGCTCTTTGTGTTAGGCTGACGCGTGGACCCCACTGTCAGGCGGCCCGCTGCGTGCGAGACATGCTAGCTGGGCCGCCCCAACCTTTTTCCCCTCTCGCTGGCCCAAATCCTTTCCCGCCCAGGCCCACAGATTCAATTTCCGTTTAAATCTTTTCACTAAAAAACCCTGCAGATGCCTTGTTAAAAATTAAAAATAAAAAAATCTACTTAACCAAATTTGACAAATTTTATATATTTGGAAAGCTCATGAAAGGCTCCATCCAACCTCACTAGATTCAAATCAATATCTCTTGTAGAATTTGAACAGTAAAAATAACAAGGCAGAGAGTTTTCAGAATTCAAATAAATTTATAAAATCAACCATAATGAATTTTGAGGTGATTGAAATTATCATAATTCACATTTCAAATACTCTAATTGATTATGAAAAAATATGATATGGGTACTGTATATGATCATGGGATAGAATCAAAAATTGGCTATGTAGTCAATACTAGCCCATTTAAATCATTTTCAAATTTAGGATTTTAAATCTATGAGGTGTAGCACCTCATTTAAATCATCTTCCCAAGTAGTTTGAAGAAATGTGATGACCCTTGTTGCATGGTCTCATAATTGCTCACTTGAGGATATTAAATCAAATAGGATCTAAAGTGCATGAGGTATAGAACCTCATTTAAATCATGTTTCTCAAATGGTAAGGTGAAGTGTTGACCTTGGTCAACATAATCTCATACTTGGTATTTGAGGAAATTAAATCTTAACAAGGTTCAATGAGAGGAAATTATTTCTCCAAACTAAAGAGAAACCCTAATCCACATTTCAATGAGAGAAAATTATTTCCCTAACACTAAGTAAGAAAACCCTAGAATAATTTTGGGTAGCAATGTTAAGTAATGATGCTAGATCATTTGTGTGAGCCATTAAGGCTAATTAGTCTACTTAAGTATTGTTTGGTGATTGTATCCTCGTATTCATTTATAGACGCTAGTACCGGAGACTATCAAGAGAAGGAGGTTTTCTACCAAGAGGAAGGAGAAGAGAACTTTGATCACTACCGCAATCAAGGCAAGCTAATATTCTTGCAAGTTGACCTAGTGCAAAGCTCTACAAGAGCAAGGCACCCTTATATATTACTTTATGCTTAATGATTCAATCCCAAGTTTTTACCTTACAAGTATTGAATTTGGTTTATCAAAGTTTATTTGTGATTCATGATTCACTTGGTTTAGTTATGGAGTAGTACAAGAGCATCACACTTAGCCTGGAAAGCTATAAGCTAATTAGCACCCCTCATGACTAGTTGCTAGTGCTAAAATTAAAAAGGACTACTCTAGATGGGAACTTGTGAAAATCAATGACTTTGAAAACCTTGGAATGATGAGTAAGATTTTGAAGGCGATTATGACTTGGGAATGACATGGTGAATTTTACAAAAAACTGATGGTTGGGTTCGGATGTGATACCATTCCAATTCTTGAGTATCCCCACAATACCTGAATCTGGGTAAGGCTTAACTGGAAATTTATGTATTTTAGTATGGGTTCCCTCTGAACAAGCGTCATGGGGGTTATGCCAAGCAGGCTGCCTCCCTTGAAAGTGAAATGACGTGAAATGAGGTGAATGTCCTACCCAAGCCCTGTGCAGTTCCCAGGTTGACGGTTGGTCTTCACTGGGAGGCCAAGCTCATGGGGAGAGGTGCCTATACTAGGGTATGTAAATGAAAGGTTATGATTGGTAGTTCGCGCACCGAGTGTGATAAATCAAGGCCATTTACCCCTGACGGACTATTGCAATTATTGTGGCACAAGTGTACGACCTCTGCAAAGTGTAAACCTATTCGAATAGCCGCGTCCGCGGTCATGGACAGTTGGAAAGGCTATACTGTTTCGTCATCAGAACTTTCCCAAAATATGAATGGTGACTTGTGACTTGAGTTTGAAATGTGACTTTGACTTTGAATCACAACTAAGTTGTGGGAATGACACTAATTAATGTTCCCACTTGAGTTAAGTTAGGCAAATGAAGAATCGTGTTTACTAAAAGTGTTTGTGAACTAAAACTGGCTTTATGCAAATGAACTTAGAGCTTAGCACCCCCTTACCATAGTTGCTAGTACTTACATTAGTATTAGTCTGTGAGTACTTTAAAGTACTCATGGCTGTGTCCCTGGCTATTCAAATGGCCAGACTATGAAGAAGAGCCCCAGTACCAGGATGAAGGACAGCAGGACGTCTACGACAACTAGGACCACTCCTGACGTCAACAGTTGCCTGTGGAGCAGATGGACCTCTACTACGTATTTCCGCTATGTGTTATGTAATTGATCATTAAATCAGGTGTTGTAATGAGACTGGATCATGTGATCCTTTTTGATGTAAGACTATTATGGTATTGTAATAAATGATGTTCTGTGATATCAATCTATTATGTCTGGCAAAACAATATTCCTGGGATTGCGATGAATGGCATAATAGCCATCTAGACTTAAAAATCCAGGTGTTGACAAACCCTAAGACCATACCCTAAACTCAAGTACTAATACATAATTAGTTAATCAATTAATAGCAAGGATTTTAAAATAACCCTAAATAAATTTCCATGCCCTTAGAAATAATTGGCACCTGAAACCATGACCCCAACACCATCCCCAATATCATTTATTTTAAATTCTAGCCATAATTAAATACATATAATAAACCAATGTGGTTAAGCACACTAGCTAAACCTAATAATATGTTTACCATGAAAATGGTATAAACTTCAAATCAATTAAACATATTTGGTTCCCAAATAAAAAGAATTGAAATGAACACCTAAACTCATATCTATTTTAATTTTTGAATGAACCTCACAAAATACCAATCTAATCAAAAATTAAATATTTGTTTGAACAAAAAAATTATACAATAAGCATTATTATTAAGTTCTGGAGATTCAAAAATTGAAAACCTGCGAAGCAAAATAGAAATCAAATTTGAATTCAAACAATAAAATAGAAACCAGAATATAAAAATAGAAAATAGAAAATTAAAATAGAGAGAGAGAGGAGCTCACCTGTCAGCCCAGCAGCAACCCACGCAGCAGCCCAAGAGCAAGCCCACGAAGCCAGCCCAGTCCAACCATCGTACCCCTTCGATTAAATTGAAGAAAACCCAGTTCTAGGCCAGGAGCTTCTCCAGGAAACCTGGAACCTCGCCGCCCATCCATTTCTTCTCAAACGCCCTCTATCTCTCGCTTTCTTCCACTCACTGTCACCGGCATCAAGGACGAACTCGATGGTACAAGCCATCTCCGGGCCAACCAAGCAGTCCAGGTGATGCGCATCATCACCAGGACTATCCTGGAGGAGCACAGCATCAAGGGGAGCTCGATGCACCGCCAATTTTGGATTTCCCTTTATCGGTATTTCACCAGTAATGGCTCAATCGAGGTCGACTCCGGTAGCAATCATCGTCATTGACTACACCATCATATTCAGGGTGAGTTTGCGCGTCTGTAGGTCCAGCTCTTGCTTCCTATCATGCATCCTAGCCCTAGTTTGCACCTTGGCCGAGCCGCGCCGCCGCAGATGAGTTCACCGGAGTAGCTCCGGTGACCTTTAGGTGGTGGCGTTGACGCTCCCTTGATCACCGCCGAGTCGCGGTTCGAACACATTTCAAATCATCTTCTCTAGTGCCCTGTAGCGCCGTCGCCGTCGTTCACCGGCGTGCTCTCCGGCGAGAGTGATGTGTCCCCGCCACCTCAGCAGCTTTGACTTGGTCTTCTGCCCACGTGGCAGTTGACTGGTCAAAGGCCCCACTTGTCTGTCTCTAGGGCTAGGGTATGAATCGGTATGTTTAGTATTTCGTTTAAATTTTAAATTCCAGAAAATAACTGAAACTTTGCTAGAATTTAAAATTTTCATTTTAGCTTAGAAAAATATAAATAAGATATCAAAATTCTCATAAAAATAAACTCTATTCAATAAAAATATAATATAAAAATGTTTGTCAAAATAAAAATTCAATTATTTTAACCTTTTCATTTATCCTAGATTCAAATAAAATTCAATAATTAGTTAAGTTTCCAAATTAAATAATAGCTATTCAGTAACTAAGTAAAATATTAATATTAATTTTATTTATCATATTTCATTAACTTAAGTATTAGTGGTATTTCATAAATCATAAATTGCAAATTACCATTTACTATTTCCTTTAAATAATAATAAAGTAATAAAATATTAAAAGCTAATATTAATTTTGGTATTTCAAAAGTTGTTTATTTCCTTAAACCTTTTTAGTTAACAATTTATTATTATTTAACAACAACTATAAAACCCTAATTTCTAAATTAAACCCTATATAGTATTTACCTTAATTATTACATCTTTTGAAAATTAATAAAATGTTAAACCATTATTAATTTTATTTCAAAGTACTTAATCACATTAAATCTATTACCAATTTTTATTTTAAGAATAATATCACAATTTAGAGACCTAGTTCTAAAATAAATATCAACTTAACTTCATTATTTTATGTGATCATCCTAAATTAGATTCAATCCTAAAACCCTAGGGGTTTATCCCATGTGATCATGTAAACTTCACCTTTACCTATAGAACCTTAATAAGAAACAAATGAATGCATGCACATGATCTACTAAAATAAAACCAACTCACATGAAGTCATCATTCCATGTCTTCATTCTTGAATAAACCTTATATGATCCACTAGTGCCACTTAGGTGCAAACCCTAGTTTGTTACTCTCATATTAACACCATTGATCACCATCCCTAAATACCACACCATTGGAATCAACCTCAACCATCATACCCTAGTAGAACCAGGGTGATCAACAATAATATCAATCTTGGATATCAATTCACCTTACTTGCTCCTACTCAACTAAACCTTACTTGGGGATAATAAACCATCTAGCTTAGAAACCCATTATTGGTTATTTAGTAAAGAAAATGAAAAGTCATAGTAAACCCTCATGTTTAACTCATAGTACCACCTTGATAACCATCCTTTAATATGATACATATGATTAACCATAGTAATAAACCTGCAAATAATTGCTGCATATAGACTCATTCTACTTAAGAACCAACTAGTCCCTAGTAGTGAACAAAATGAATCCAATAGTAAACCCTAGAAGCACATAGCTCCTATTTTTAGTAATTCTTGTTCTTTATTAAACCTGTTTTTCAAATGTTATTCTTTTGAAGTAGATATCAAGCAAACTATAGAAACTAATAGTCGTACTTGAAATACTTCTTATTTATTATGTAACTTGTTCTTCAAGAGTTATTCTTTTGAAGTACATAATAAGTAATCATCAAGCATGCACTATAAGACTTAAAACTAACAACTACTCTTTATATGTTATGCAACCACTATTCCTTGTGTGTATGATTGTCATGATGTCTTATCTCACTTGTTTATGATACTAATATAACCAAACCCTAATAAGAACCTTGTTTGAGAACCATTCTAAAAGTGCAACACACCCTAAAAAAATCTTTACAACTCACCCAATCCTAAATCATCGGGGTTAGGTTACGCTCGTGGCGATTGCATCTCATACTATGCATTATAGCATCTTTGTCAGTTCTTTAAATATTGTCCTTACCGGATGATGATGGTATTTCATAATTTGGAGTTATCTCGTATTGAAGCTTTTGCATGCATAATCTTGCAATAGAGAAAGGCAAGTTCATCGCTTGCTCATGTCATTTGATTATTTTTATCAAACTATATGCAAAGTACTATACTTATCACTCCTGCATTGAAAAGAAAAATATTATTTTATAATTATCAATATGACTATGTGGTGGGCAATGGAACCATGATATGTGTGTTGATTGGTGGAGGTTCCATTGCAAGGGTACTATTCATCTAGGACTAATCACCAATGTCATCTAGTGATTCTAGCGTCGTACATATCACGTTAACCATGAGATCTATAATGGCTCTGGGGAAGTCAGGTGTATCTTTTCCCTTCTGCATATCAATAGACTTGATAGAGCCTCGCTGGGTGTTGTGATAACACCGCAGTAGGTTGGGAAATCCTTTTAAATCTCATCCATGAGGATGAGAGCGCTCTACCGTCTATGATGGATTGTCCATTGCATATCGGGGGTAAAACCGTATGAAAGGAAAATGTCTATCGGGGATATGTGAGTGGGACAAAAGGGTGGGTATGCAGGGTCGCGAAGAAGGCAGCGATTGGCTTGGTTCTTATACCTGACCTCACACCAAGAAAGTGTGGACAATTAAGCTCTGGTTGGCAATAAGGATAAGTTCTCTTATGGGAAAAGTAACGCACCTCTGCAGAGTGTATCAAATTGTGACTGTCACTCCCTGTTCCGGGAAGGGAACTACGAACGCGGCAAAGGAACTCCGTGAAGTTCTGGTCAACCTGTGAATACTGACGGGCATAGTTTTCAGAATAAAATAAACCTTTTGAAGAAATGTTTACGAAAACTTGCATTCGCCTATGACTTTCTGGTCTGTGGCTGTAGCTACATGATACACATATTTCCTATAATGAACTTGTTGAGTACGCTCGTACTCATCCCTCTTTGAATCCCCTGCTTAGTTATGGAGGCACCGAAGGAGAAACTACCGTGGAACTCGAAGACAAAGGAGTCTACTTCAACAAGATAAAGAATCCAATCAAAGAAGTCAATGGAGTCAACTTCTGCATCAGCTTTAGTGGAATCTTAGACTAGTAATAGAAGGGAACCTTTCCCTAATCCTAGCACCTAAGTAGCTAGAGTTCTATAGCAAGCCAAGTATCTCTATAGCTAGAATTAGCAATAAGTTAGACTACGAGTCGTTCTTCTGGAGCTTTATTTGAAGTTTTACCTCACTGTAAAGTAGGAGGCTATGTTGATCTTCTGTAAACAGTTCGTCTATCCTTCTATAGACATGCCTTGGACTCGCATATGTTTCTGTTGTACCACTCTGAGGGATGTAATATGAGTGGAACGGTGTTTCACTTGTGTTATGTCAACGACTTGCGTACTACACCATGCAGTGTTATGTTGGGTCACCGCAATCCAGAAACCCATCCGCTAGACATTAGCGAGGAGGAGGCCATTGCAATGGCACTGGCCAATAGCGAGCTTGACCAGCTCGCAATGTGGGATGGCATCATCGTCCAGCTTCGTGAATCCTCGCTAGCACAGATGAGGCCAGTGAATCCTCCCGCCACGCCAACACGCACCCACGCGCGCCCCTTCTCATGCTTCTTCCCCGGTCTGGGATCCGTCATTACCGTCACCGCAGGCTCCCATTCGTCCTCCATCGTCGGTCCACCAACTGCCATGGTGGATGTCGGAGGTCATCGAACTGGTGAGCGACGACGAGCAATAGTCCATGGCTAGGTTTTAGCATGCCTTAGTGGCATATTTTAGTTTCTAAGTATTTGATGCATTTTTATAATTACATAAATTATGGGATTTTATGATCCTTTTTTATGCGTCGGGCCGCAGGGGACACCCAATGGACGCGCGGTTGATTTCGACCATTCGGACCGACGCAAATGGACGCAGGAGGTCAGTTTTGGCGACCGATTTGTGTCAGCCCGCTAGAGATGCCCTTACAAAAATATGCTATCAGGATCACTGCCGCCAGCCAGACCTTTCATCCGAGACGACGAAATCATCAAGCTCACAAGATAGGTCCATCTAGGATAAAGTCCAACTTCATAGGCATTCCAAGGTCGGCCGCCTTATTAAAAGTACTTATCCGGGGTTGTCGGATATATGTGGATTAAGCCCATACCCCTACATATATGGGCTTGCACCACATCTAAGCCCATGACGATCATGACTCCAACGACGTGAAGGCCTGCATCAACAACGCTCCAACCGACCTACCTGTCGAGCTACACCAAGACTTCATGAAGACTTCCTCAACTAGACGTCGAACGAAGGCGCAAGGCCAAGACTATAAAGACCTAGCGTGCAACATGGAGACTCCTACCGCTGAAGATTATATATATAGAAGCCATTCGTACAGAAGAAGAAGTTGAACACATGTACACCAAGTTGACGCCATAGAGATCCATAGCTATAAACCCTAAATCTCATCCGTAAACTCTCCTAAGGCATCTATAAGCCCGTAGTTCATCTTCTAGTGTTCATGCCTTTTAATGTCTCTAGATCACACCGATAGTAGAGTCTGGGATAAGTTCTTCATCATCATTATGATCGTGTCTTTGATTCAAACTTGTTGACCCAAGCCCCTTGCCGAACAAATATACCTATCTCCAACCTCCGACGCATGATTGACTTTGGATTGTGAACACAATTCTTGATCTGGCGGCATAGAAGACTTGGAGTAGATGATAACTAAATAGATGAGTGACACCGTAACCCGCACCGACTCGGGTAGATTTGCAAACACTAAGCTTTTCGTGTTTATAAAGCGGCCTACATCGTCCTAGAGGGACAATCAAGACATGCACAATTGACTCGCCTTGGAGCTAACCCTAGACTAAGTCATGGAGACCTTGTAATCGATATATAATCGATGCATCAGAAATATAAATAGATCTTTACATCTAGGTTGAGGGGCCGAAACTAGCTATATATTGTCTTTATTAGCCTCTGGCGAAGCATTCTTCCCACAACACCTAAGTCATCTCCGATAGCATATTTCGTTACTTTCCCCCGACATGACCAAAGTTGAAATTTCCTCAATACTGAATATTGCAAGGTTATGCGCATCATCAAGTGATGGGATATCAGGGTCATCCTCATTTTCAAAATTGGTCGTGGAGGGACGCAAGGTTCGCTCAGCTGACTGCTAGTTTTAGTTCGTGTAGCTAATCGCGCGCTTAATTAAGTAGAAATTGTTTGCCTATTGGCTGATGAAGGGTTGACCATATAAGTCTTAGACTACTAGCAAAGCAGTTGTCGGCTGAATCTTGAGTTCATGCATATGGTCTCGCTTTTAGCTGGCTAGGGAGCTACTCCCATGTTACTGACAACTACTCCCTCTGTCCATTAATATAACATGTTGTAGTTATTTTTTAAATAGACTAGATACAAACTACAGTAAAATAGATGCTACATGCTAAAAATAGATTAAAGTGAGTAAAGTAGGTGAACCAAAAAAAAGTGCTTTAAACATCTTACATTTGCAAAGGGAAGGAGTAGTTGTGTTAAAATGTGTTTGATTTAAGTCTTCCTGAAAACACACACCCCTCTATCCCAGACTATAAGGTGTGCAGTTTGACCCGTTAAGTCAAGACTTTGATTACGTAATTTCATTAATACGTGGTTCTTGTAAATAATGAAAAAAATTCTTCTTTCCTAATTTGTTGTAAAATGCAATGAAAAGAATTTAAGTCCAGGTAACAATATTAGTAACGGGATCCCGCAAACACAATGTCAGCCATATTTTTTCAGTAAATTTATAGATTTTTCCAACGCTATGTATGGCAGCCATTGAAGGTTCTTTAGTATGCCAGAAAGAAATGATCAAGTGCATCTAAGACTACCCATAATGAGAGTATCATATGTAGGGAGTATCATGCATCATATGCATGCAAAAAAGCTATTGTGCCAATGCAATTAAAGATAAGAGAGATGATAGTAGTATCATAGGTACAGTAGATACCGTATCATAGCACGTACTATTAGAAAATTTAATGCCAAACAAATCTTGTACATATATTTGCATTGAGATTCTACAAATCAATTAATATAACAAAAATTATGATACTACTAGCATATGATACCATACATTATGGATATAATAACATATAGCAGTATCGTACACATGATACTTCTATATGATACTATCCATTGTGACTAGTCTAAAACTTTCCTCCTAAAAGATAGTCCATATATATAACTTCCTTAAGAAAATAGCCCATAACTTGGGAACAAGGTGTTTTGCCAAATACACCTACTACGAAAAATGTATTCCGAATGCATTTCAAAATGTCAAACAAATTATAAATAAATTCCTGGATGTACATCCATATATGCTATGTTGGCAAACAAAAAATATACATAAAGAAGATTTTTTTGTGGCCAGTGTAAAAAAACACAAAAAAGAAGAATCTCGTGAGAAGCTATTTGGAGCACCGGAAATTGTCGTTTTTATACAAGTCGCAAAAATTGTCATTTTTTCATGAGACTTTATGCACGGACATAGAATGTCCAAATGTACGCCTAGAATTATTTTCTTCAATTTTTTTGTTGATATTTTCAAATATGTTTTTTGATCAATGGGTGCATCTACTCTTACGAGCCAAAATAGATTTCCGATAACTTGGTAGTATTTGTAGAGCTTAACTGATTATTTTCTCCGAATAAGGGAACATAGCCCCTGTCCTCTGCATACGAGTGCCAACTGCCAAAACCTATCATACCCACATGCCAATAGGCGGTCAAGATTAAGATACTATCTTCTTACCTAATTTTGCAGGTTTTTTCTCGTCGAGATGTTGACTTGTGACTTGTGAGAGGTTAGTAGAGCGACTTAACTAAGGTCAAAATATAGAGACAGCTAATGAAGTCGGGCTAGAGATCTTTTATACTCTCTCTGTTTTGATTTACCCTGCGTTTTAGGTTTAGTCAAAATTAAACCTTTTTCAAATTTAGTTAAACATGTAGAGAAAAATATAAACATCCAAAATACAATATTAATATTACTAGAACCACCATAATTTTTTGCTGCCCCCATTTCAATCTCATGCACATGACTAGTACTGGTACATAATGAAGCAATCATAAGTGCGGAGCAGGATTGAAGATTTTACACCGTTATAGCATACATCATTAGTAATCTTCAAAATATTATTTCATATATTTCTGAAACTTTGAAATACGAATTTTAAATGTTTGATAAACAGCTACATATAGCTTGGGATTTAAAACGTCACACTCAGCTAGAGATCTTTTATAAGCATCCTCATGTTTGCTGCCCCCGTCTCATGCACATGACTGCTACATAAGCAATCGCCAGCGCGGAGCAGCATTGAAGATTAGCGGTGGCGGATAGATAGACAGATAGATCCGTTGGTTGGGCTGTAGCTGGATGGCTGCCTGAAATGGGAGTTTTGTGGTGAATTCGCGGTGGTTTGGTGACTTGGTGTCTTGGGTTGTAAGGGCATCTCCAACCGCACGATCCAAACGGACGCGCTGGGTCGTCCGTTTTGGGCCGTTTGCGTGGCCGAACGTACATCCGGACAGCGCCCCGCGTCCGCGTGTCCGTTTGGGTCGCACGCTGCGCTCAACGCGCGGACGCAGCGCATTGGTAAAAAAATAAAACAAAAATAAAAATAAAAAAGGAAAAGAACAAAACATAAATTTAAACTAGTTGGTCATTAAACTTAGCCCTATTTTGGGCAAATTTTACACAAAAGAAAGCCATATATGGCTTTAAACTAAAAAAAAAGCAAACCCTAGCCAGGGTTTGCGAGCACGCGGTGGCCGCCGGCAGTACTACCCCCAGTAGTACTCGTCATCGTCGGCGTCGATGACGACGACGCCCCCCGGCGGCGACGCGCTGTTCCGGCTCGACACGCCGGAGGGCACCGGGGACTCCGGCCGGGGGTCCCACCGCGCCCTTTCCCGGGCGGAGTGCGCGTTCGGCGGGCTCGCCGGCCTGCGCAGCCGTGCCCTCCGCGCGGACTCCCGTCGGAGCTGCTCCTCCGCCCTGCGTGGCCGGGCGCTCCTCCTCCGCCGGGCGCGTGGCCCGGCGGCTCCTCTTCCCGGAGCGCCGCCCCGACGCGTAGCCTCCTCCCGACGGCGCGCCGGCTCGAGGAAGGCCCACGCGTCCGCCCGGGCGTCCTCCCGGGCCTTCTCCGGCCGCCTCCTCCGGCGCGGAGGTGCGCAGCGTCTCGGCGAGGAGCGGCCATTTGGCCAGCTCGTCGAGGTCCTGCTGCTCGCGGGACGCCGCGAGCGCCGCCTGCAGCTCCGGGTCGTTCTCCTCCTCCTGGGGCTGCGGCTGCGGCTGGGGCTGGGGCGCGGGCTCGTTGATGTAGAGGCCGCCGGGGCGGCGGCCAGCACGCCTAGCAGCTGTGCCTGGCTGCGCGCGAGGCCGCGCCATCGCGGATGTGAAGCACGTGCGCCGCCGCGCATCGTGCTCCACCTCGAACCACAAGTCCCAGTTGGGACTTGCGTCGCCGTACGCGGGGTCTCTGCCGGAGGTCCGCCGGCAGCTGAGCGCGGCGCCTCCGGATCTCGGCGTAGCGGGCGCGGCCCGACGCCGGGATGGGCGGCACCGGAACCCGATCCGGGCTCGAGTGCCGGCCCGTGGGGAGGTGCACGTCCCCCACGGCATTGGGACGCCGGCGTCCCAGAACATCTGCGCCACCGCTACGGGGACGTAGATCCGCTCGCGTCTGGGAGGCGCCGGCGGCCCCATTGCGAACGCCGGCGGCGCGACTTGCCGGCCGCTGCCGGCCTCGTGGTCGTTGGCGGAAGGCTCGAACTCGCGCTTCGGGGCCATGGCGGCGCGGAAGCTTCGAGCTCGCGCGTGCGGCCGGAGTGGAAAGTGGGGACTGGATAGGGACCGTCCCCTTCCCCAGTCCACATTTAATAGGACTGGGGCACCGACAGGTGGGCCAGCCACGCGGACAGGGCGGACACGCGAGGACGCCGCGTGCCATCCGCTGCCACGCAAACCCGGCCCAGATTTGGGCCGGGTTTACGTCGTTCCGGACGCCGCGGCCGTCCGCTTTTGCGGTGCGTCCCCGCGTTGGGCGGGGTTTTTGTCCGGCTGGACCCATCCGGACGCGCGGGCGCAGGATGGATCGCCCCGTTGGAGATGCCCTAAGGGAAGAAGAAGGTGATAGGCAGCTTGACACGACATCGCCGTCTCCTTTAACTCTGCCTTTCGCCTCAACAACCTTGGGCGCCAGCGCCAGCGCCGCGGCTCCCATCCCACGCACGGACTGAGGACTGCGGACTGAGGACCAACACCTGCACCTGCGCTGCCAAGGTACGTTCGTGTGCGGCAGTTTTTGGGCGTTTCTTCCCCAATCTCCTCCCGTTTCTTCTATCCAGTTTGCTGGCGACAACACTTGTGAGAGCATCTCCAGTCGCGTCCCCCAAACCGTCCTCCAAACCGCACCGGATCGAGCGTTTGGGGGACGTGTTTTGTTCGTGCCGCGTTTGGGGGACGTCGCTCCCCAGCCGCGTCCCCCAAACGCCGCCCCCAATCAGAAATTCAAATAGATGCATTCAAAAGAGATCGTTCCCGCCGGTTCGTCGCGATCGGAGTAGCGGCGATCGATCAAAGTACCGGGCGCGCGATCATATTACGGACCGGTGGTGCATGCAAATTAGAAGAAGGGGTTGGTCGACGGCGTCGTGTCCCGAGTCGACGCAGGCCCGTCGAGCACGACGACCTCGTCGCGATCCGCCTGTTCCTGTGCATGGTGCGTCCGCTCCGTCGCCGACGCGGAGGCCGACGCAGGTGTAGCAGTAGAAGACGCGTCGCCTGGTCTTTGCTGCGCCGCCGCCGCCGTCGATGCCGATGCCGCTGCCGGGGCCGCCGGGTCCGCCGCCGCCATTTTGGCTTCGATGTCGTCGAGGATCTGGCCTTTGAAGAAGTTGTGCGCCGCTCGCGTCCGGGGAGACATTCCCTCCGTCGACGTTCTCGGCAGGGACATGTCGTCCCTGCGTTTCTTGAGCTCCAGCTTCTCCTCTTGCCTCTTGAGCAGCTCGGCCCACCTTTGGCCGGCCTTCTTGTCGCGGGAGATAAAGGTCGAGGAGACGTCGGCGAGGCATTTCGTGATCGACGCCTGCGTCTTCTCGGACGACGCAAGCGTCGGCCAAGGCGGCCTTGGCAGCCTTGTTGCCAGTAGGACGCCCTGCCGACGTTGCCAGCGGCGCGTCCAGATCAATGGCGTCCTTCCCCTTGGACAACGACAGGCGCGTCAACTTCGTCCTTTCCGCTCCGCCGTCGATAGCTTCCGGCGCAGGCAATCTTGCTGCCATTCATCTTCGGTCATGCCTTCAGGCTTCTTCTTCGCAGCCGGCGCCTTCCGCGGCTTCGCGAACGGCGCTTTCGCCCCTATCGTCGCATTGCCCGGCGGCTTCTTGGCCGCTTTCTTCGCCATCTTTTTGGGGGGCGTCGGCGGCGCCATGGAATGGGGAGAGGGTAGCGGCGGCGGCGGGTGCACGGCGGGAGGGAGAAAGAAATCGGCGGGATAGGAGAAATGAATCGGCGGCAGGATATGTTTTGGGAGGCTCTGTGCGCGGCGGTATAGGCGCGATTTGGCGGGAGCGGCGGGATTTGGCGGGAGTGTGAGACGAATTTTCCCTGTGCCGCCGACGGGTCGGGCCCGCGTCGGTTGGCCTCGCTTTCGTTGTGTCCGGCGTCCCCGGTGCGTCCCCGTGGGACGGGGACGGGCTCGGGCGCCGGACACCGTATCGGGGCGCGCCGGACAAAAAAGGACTTTGGGGGACGCAGCTGGAACGCTTTTTTTGTCCGGCGCGCCCCAAATCCCTTTGGGGGACGGTCTGGAGGACGCGACTGGATGCTCTGAATCGGCTGGTTGCCAATGGCCTCGCCGCCACGAGCGAGCGAGAGCGGCACATGGTTGTCGCTGCCCGCGTTTTTCGTTGAAGTCACCCCATGGGTGTTATTTTATCCACTCCTCCCTTGTACTTTTCTGGGATGATGCTCACATGACATGCGCTGCTGAATTCGTCAGCTAGTTTTGACTTCCTTTTTTCAGCTGAAATCGATTCCAAGAGATTTCCGATTTGCGTATCCATTCATTCATGAGATTGCTATACTGTTTCGGCCACTGTTTCATTCATTCATTTCGTATCGCTGGCGTTGCTTCCTTTCCGTTTCTGCTCCGCTCCCGACCTGTCGATCGGTATTAAGTAGTCGTGACAGCACCGCAGGAATCCAACCCGGCATCCTCGTCCTGTGCAGGCAGATGACGACGCCCTCCGCCGGTAACGGCAAGGAGATGACCAAGCTGGAATCCGGCGACGCGTCGTCGTCGTCGTCTTCGTCGGCGGCGGCGACCGTGAGGAATCCCCGCCGCTTCACTTGGACGGGCCCTGCCATTGTTCTAGGTAGGTAACTCGCCAATTCCATTTGGTCCATTCCCCTCCATCAGCTGGCCTCTGTTCTTGGAGCGACTCACTGACTGACCGGCTGACTGACTGTGCAGGCTTCGAGCTGCTGGAGAGCATCGCCTTCTCCGGGGTGGCGCTGAATCTGGTGGTCTACCTGGGCACCGTGCTCCACGGCACCACCGCCTTCAACGCCGCCCACGTCGACACCTGGAACGGCACCACCTTCATCGTCCCCGTCATCGGCGCCTTCCTCGCCGACAGCTGCTGGGGGAAGTACAACACCATCGTCGCTTCGCTCCTCTTCTACCTCGCCGTCAGTATCCTCCCCATCTTAATTCACCATCTATCCCCTGCGATTCTGTGAAGCAATTATAGCTGAAAACTATTTTGGATGCAGGGCCTGGTGCTGCTCGCCCTGTCCGCGGGGATCTCGCCGCTGCGGCCGGCGTCGTGCGAGGGGATCTCGTGCCCGCAGGCCACCGGGAAGCAGTTCTCCGTCTTCTTCGCGGCGCTGTACCTGACCTCCATCGGCACGGGCGGCGTCAAGTCGGCGCTGCTCCCGTTCGGGGCGGAGCAGTACGACGTGGACGGCAGCCCCGAGGAGGCGCGGAGGAAGCAGTCCTTCTTCACCTGGTTCTTCGGCGCCATCAACCTCGGCATCTTCGTCGCCGGGACGCTCGTGTCCTGGCTGCAGCAGAACGTGTCCTGGGCGCTCGGCTTCGGGGTCTCCGCCCTCTGCCTGCTCCTGGCGGCGATTGGCTTCCTGGCCGGCACGCCCTGGTACAGGATGCAGCGGCCCGTCGGCAGCCCGCTCAAGGACATCCTCAGGGTGATGGTCGCGTCCGTGAGGAAGAGGAAGGCCAAGCTGCCGGCAGCTGCGGGTCACGGCGGCGCTGTCCTGCACGAGGTGGCGGAGGACGGCGACCTGCAGAAGCTGGCGCACACCAAAGGGCTGGGGTGTCTGGACAAGGCGGCCGTCAAGGGCGGCGACGGCAAGGAAGGCCCCTGGGATCTGTGCACGGTGAGCGAGGTGGAGGGCGTCAAGATCCTGGCGCGCATGGCGCCCATCTGGCTCACGTGCGTGCTCTACGCCGCGTCCCTGGGGCAGATGACCACCACATTCATCCAGCAGGGGATGGCCATGGACAACAAGGTGTTCGGGAGGCTCAAGGTGCCGGTGGCATCAATGGTGTCGGTGGAGGTCGCGTTCATGCTCCTGTGGGTCCTGCTGCACGACACCGTCATCATGCCGCTCGCCAGGAGATGGGGGCCTGCCGGGAGCGCCGGCCTGACTCAGCTGCAGCGGATGGGCGTGGGGCGGTTCCTCGTCGTCGTGGCCATGGGCACGGCGGCGCTGGTGGAGAGGCGGCGGCTGCAGAGCTTCGCCGCGGGCAGGATGATGGGCATCGCGTGGCAGGTGCCGCAGTTCGTGCTGGTGGCCGGGTCAGACGTGTTCTGCGGGATCGCGCAGCTGGAGTTCTTCTACGGCGAGGCGCCGGCGTCGATGCGCAGCATCTGCTCCGCGCTCTCATTCCTCGCGCTCTCGCTGGGCTTCTACGTCAACACGGCGGTGGTCACGGCGGTGTCGCATTTGAGGCCCGGGTGGCTGGCGCCGGACCTCAACGCGGGGCACCTCGACTACTACTTCTGGCTGTGGGCGGTCATCGGCGCCGGCAACCTGCTGCTCTACATGCTCCTCGCCGCCCGGTACACGACCAAGCAAGTCGTCCTCCACTCGCCGTCGTCGTCGTCGTCGACTTAATTTGCTACTCCAACGCAGAGTGTACATTATGATGATCAGCGGTCCCTTTCAACATAGTGTTCTTGTTGGATACAGCTTGTTTTGTACATGGTGACAGAGTGACATTGATTAGCTGAGAGATATGTAAGCCAGGTTACCTTGACACATTTTTCTTTAGTTCTGGGTGAATAATTGGAAAAGCATAATTCCATTTTCATCAGACTCGTTGTCAACCAGCTCACATTTTCCATCCACTTTTTAGGGCTCCTCTCTAATTCATAGGATTCTTAAATGATTTACATGGGATTGAAATCCTATGGAAAAACTCCTTGGAATCTGTTTGATTCATAGAATCATATCTCATATAAATTTATTATTACATAAGACTCTTGTAGTGTAAATTTCGTAGAAAAATTGCATGAGGTTAAACCTCATGAAAATATCCTCCACTACAATCAAAGAGATTGCCCTTCCTATAACATTTATTTAAGTAGACATGGCATCCCAATCGTGTAAGATTCTTGTTGGTACAACTTTTCCATCCTACGAACTAAAGGAGACCTTAAATTGTTCACCTACAAATAGTCACCATCGGAATAATACCACCAGTCGTATTTTCACCATTCAAACTAGATAAGTAGCACCTCTAAATCATTCACCTACAAAAGTATGAACATATTAAAGAAACTATAAATATAAACACAAATTATGCTTTTTCACAAAGCGGCCTCAGATCGCAGTTAGACTCCGAGTCGTTGGTGTAACCCATCCAACGTGTGTATTCCTTGCCTATACTTGGGTGCTATGTTATCGTCGGTTACTTCCCAAAAAAATCTCATTCTCGCCGGCTCATAAGGTTAATCCCTCGAGCCATACTATGAAATTTTAGGAGAGAATCATCGAGCATCGCTTGAGGAGAGTGATGATGAATGTCATTAAAAACCAATTCGGTTTTATGCTCTGGAGGTCGACTACAAAGGCAATTTTATTACTTCGCCAACTTATGGAGAGATATAGGAAGTAAAAGAAGGACCTACATATGGTCTCCATCGACTTGGAGAAGGCGTATGACAAGATATCAAGGATGGTCATGTGGCGGGCGCCGGAAAAACACAAAGTTCCAACAAAATACATTACCCTCATCAGAGATATGCACGACCGTGTTGTGACTAGTGTTCGCGCATGTGACAGTGAGACTGATACCTTCCCAATCACGATATGTCTACATCAAGGGCCAGTCTTAAGCTCATACATGTTTTTCTTGGTGATGGATGAGGTGACCAAGGATATACAAGGATATATTCCTTGTTGTATGCTCTTTGTTGATGATGTGGTGCTAGTAGATGAAACCAGGGCCGGCGTGAACATGAAGTTAGAGCTATGGAGCCAGACGTTGGAGTCGAAGGGTTTTTGACTTAGTAGGACCAAGACCGAGTACATGCAATGTAGCTTTAGTGGTGTTGGTGGCGAAGACGAATATGTTAGATTAGAAGGACATATAGTGCCTAAGAGGGTCAACTTCAGGCATTTTGGGATCATGTTATCACCAGAATTTGACCGAGTCAGAGGTGGGCCGCGATCAAGATGGACGTGAAGAATATATATATAGAAGTAATACGTGAATCGGCCTTTTATACCAAGTTGGGCTTAATTGCCCGTGTATCCGTAACATATTAGATCGCATCTTAGTGTAGAAGTTAGAATCTTACTCGTGCACGGTTTGGTGCACGCCCACATTAGAAAGTCCGCTGGACTATAAATATGTATCTAGGGTTTATGGAATAAACAACAACCAACGTTCAACCACAAACAAATCTCGGCGCATCGCCAACTCCTTCGTCTCGAGGGTTTCTACCGGTAAGCATCATGCTGCCTAGATCGCATCTTGCGATCTAGGCAGCACAAGCCTGCCCACGTTGTTCATGCGTTGCTCGTACTGAAGCCTTTTTGATGGCGAGCAACGTAGTTATCTTAGACATGTTAGGGTTAGCATTGTTCTTCATATTACATGCTTTCGTAGTGCAACCCTTGCATGTCTAGCCGCCCTTACACCTATCTTAGGTGTAGGGGCGGCACCCGCTTGATCATAGTTTAGTAGATCTGATCCGTTACGATTGCATCCTTGTTCTACAAGGATTAGTTTAATATCCGCAATAGTTAGGCCTTACAAAGGGGGAGGATCCAGCGGCACGTAGGGTGTCGTTCGTTGGCCCTAAGCAGGATGTTCCGAGGATCAACCTCGTGTTGGTTTTTAGGCCTTGTTTAGGATCGGCTTACGATCACCGTGCGTGGCCGCGAGGCCCAACCCGGAGTAGGACGATCCGATTATGCGGTGAAAACCCTAGATCGTCGTAGATCTCATTAGCTTTACCTTGATCAAGCAGGACCACCATATATTCGGACACCTCGTCCGAATCATGGGTGGATCGGCTCTTTGAGCCGATTCACGGGATAACCCGAGAGCCGATCGAGGCTCGTATTTAACGTTTACGTGTGTGCCCCGGCAGAAACTAAGCGAGGCATCATCCACACCTTCCCCGACCAGGTATAGGTCAGGTGGCACGCCCTTGTGATAAACATCGGCGCGTGCGACCGGGAGGCTTTGCGGGCCGTCGCTCCGAGGGACCGGGGCCAGCCGCAGCCCTAGTTGTTCCCGGCTCTACCGTGTTGACCGTCTCTCGCCCGCCGGGGGTTTCGACGTCAACACATTCCGGCACGCCCGGTGGGACGAGTCGACGACATCCACGACATCGCCATCTACATCCGAGATGGCGGAAGACACTCCGGTCACGTACGAGGATCTGCCTGACGAGCTCAAGAAGAAGCATGACGAGATCAAGGCAACCCTCGAAGCCGAACTCATCGGCTCCTTCCACCGAACCCGCTCCCATGGCGTCGGGTGGAAGGGTTTCACACCCGAAGGCGCACTCGATGGAGTGGACTTGTCCGCCCCGTCGGAAGAACGCACCAGGTCGCCGCGGCAGAAATCAACTACATGGTGGCTCATTCGCTGCACCGCCACTCGAGAGCTCGGTGAACACTTTGGAGCGTGTCGCTCGCGCGTCGTCCGAGAAATCATGAGCCACCGGTATTCTCCATCGGGACCAGCTCGGGGACTTTCAAGGGAGAGATGCCGCTCCAGCCCCAGCCGTTCGCATGGGCAGCACCGGAACTGCCGAACTCATCGGCATACATCGTCTACAAGGTTGGTGGTGATCCTAGTGACTACCAATTCCTACCTGAGCCACCTAAGGAGATCCCGCACGGATACGCGTGCGCATACGTACCGGACTGCAGCGCGCCGGGCACTCTCGAACCAGGCTGCAATATCGGGGGCCTCCGGAACGGCAGGAGGAACGTCGGGAGCCGATCCCGAGAAGCAATCGTGGCTGGCTAAGTACGCCACCCCGACGAACCTCCAAAGCCCGGTGATACGTCTCCAACGTATCGATAATTTCTTGTGTTCCATGCCACATTATTGATGTTATCTACATGTTTTATGCACACTTTATGTCATATTCGTGCATTTTCCGGAACTAACCTATTAACAAGATGCCGAAGTGCCGCTTGTTGTTTTCTCGCTGTTTTTGGTTTCGTAAATCCTAGTAAAGAAATATTCTCGGAATTGGACGAAATAAAAGCCCGGAGGCCTATTTTCTCACGAAGCTTCCGAAGTCCGAAGATGAAAGGAAGTGGGGCCACGGGGAGCCAAACCCTAGGGCGGCGCGGCCCCCTTGGCCGCGCCGCCCTGTCATCTGGGGCCCCTGTGCCCCCTCTCGACTTGCCCTTCCGCCTACTTAAAGCCTCCGTGACGAAACTTCCAGTACCGAGAGCCACGATACGGAAAACATTACTGAGACGCCGTCGCCGCCGATCCCATCTCGGGGATCCTGGAGATCGCCTCCGGCACCCTGCCGGAGAGGGGAATCATCTCCCGGAGGACTCTACACCGCCATGGTCGCCTCCGGAGTGATGAGTGAGTAGTCTACCCCTGGACTATGGGTCCATAGCAAGTAGCTATATGGTTGTCTTCTCCCCATTGTGCTATCATTGTCGGATCTTGTGAGCTGCCTATCATGATCAAGATCATCTATATGTAATTCTATATGTTGCGTTTGTTGGGATCCGATGAATAGAGAATACTTGTTATGTTGATTATCAAAGTTATGCTTATGTGTTGTTTATGATCTTGCATGCTCTCCGTTACTAGTAGATGCTCTGGCCAAGTTTTTACTTTTAACTCCAAGAGGAAGTACTTATGCTCGATAGTGGGTTCATGCCTGCATTGACACTGGGACAATGGATGAAAGTTCTAAGGTTGTGTTGTGCTGTTGCCACTAGGGATAAAACATTGATGCTATGTCTAAGGATGTAGTTGTTGATTACATTACGCACCATACTTAATGCAATTGTCTCGTTGCTTTGCAACTTAATACTGGAGGGGGTTCGGATGATAACCTCGAAGGTGGACTTTTTAGGCATAGATGCAGCTTGGATGGCGGTCTATGTACTTTGTCGTAATGCCCAATTAAATCTCACTATACTCAACATGATATGTATGTGCATGGTCATGCTCTCTTTATTTGTCAATTGCCCAACCGTAATTTGTTCACCCAACATGCTGTTCGTCTTATGGGAGAGACACCTCTAGTGAACCTGTGGACCCCGGTCCAATTCTCTTTACTCGAAATACAATCTACTGCAATACTTGTTTTTACTGTTTTATCTGCAAACAATCATCTTCCACACAATACGGTTAATCCTTTGTTACAGCAAGCCGGTGAGATTGACAACCTCACTGTTTCGTTGGGGCAAAGTACTTTGGTTGTGTTGTGCAGGTTCCACGTTGGCGCCGGAATCTCCGGTGTTGCGCCGCACTACATCCCGCCGCCATCAACCTTCAACGTGCTTCTTGGCTCCTCCTGGTTCGATAAACCTTGGTTTCTTTCTCGAGGGAAAACTTGCTGCTGTGCTCATCATACCTTCCTCTTGGGGTTGCCCAACGAACGTGTGAAATACACGCCATCAAGCATATTTTCTGGCGCCGTTGCCTGGGAGATCAAGACACGCTGCAAGGGGAGTCTCCACTTCTCAATCTCTTTACTTTGTTTTTGTCTTGCTTTATTTTATTTACTACTTTGTTTGCTGCACTAAATCAAAATACAAAAAAATTAGTTGCTAGTTTTACTTTATTTGCTATCTTGTTTGCTATATCGAAAACACAAAAAAATTAGTTTACTTGCATTTACTTTATCTAGTTTGCTTTATTTACTATTGCTAAAATGGCCAACCCTGAAAATACTAAGTTGTGTGACTTCACAACCACAAATAATAATGATTTCTTATGCACACCTATTGCTCCACCTGCTACTACAGCAGAATTCTTTGAAATTAAACCTGCTTTACTGAATCTTGTTATGAATGATCAATTTTCTAGAATTAGTTTTGATGATGCTGCTGCCCATCTTAATAGTTTTGTTGAACTATGTGAAATGCAAAAATATAAAGATGTAGATGGTGATATTATTAAACTAAAATTGTTCCCTTTCTCATTAAGAGGAAGAGCTAAAGATTGGTTGCTATCTCTGCCTAAGAATAGTATTGATTCATGGACTAAATGCAAGGATGCTTTTATTGGTAGATATTATCCCCCTGCTAAAATTATATCTTTGAGGAGTAGCATAATGAATTTTAAACAATTAGATACTGAACATGTTGCTCAAGCTTGGGAAAGAATGAAATCTCTGGTTAAAAATTGCCCAACCCATGGACTGACTACTTGGATGATCATCCAAACCTTCTATGCAGGACTAAATTTTTCTTCGCGGAATTTATTGGATTCAGCTGCTTGGAGGTACCTTTATGTCCATCACTCTTGGTGAAGCAACAAAGCTTCTTGATAATATGATGGTTAATTACTCTGAATGGCACACGGAAAGAGCTCCACAAGGTAAGAAGGTAAATTCTGTTGAGGAATCCTCTTCCTTGAATGATAAGGTTGATGCTTCATCCTTCGATGTTACTTGATATACACTTTCTGCGCCTAGCTGAAAGGCGTTAAAGAAAAGCGCTTATGGGAGACAACCCATGTTTTTACCTACAGTACTTTGTTTTTATTTTGTGTCTTGGAAGTTGTTTACTACTGTAGCAACCTCTCCTTATCTTAGTTTTGAGTTTTGTTGTGCCAAGTTAAGCCGTTGATAGAAAAGTAAGTACTAGATTTGGATTACTGCGCAGTTCCAGATTTCTTTGCTGTCACGAATCTGAGCCCACTGCCCTGCAGGAAGCTCAGAAAATTATGCCAATTTACGTGCATGATCCTCAGATATGTACGCAACTTTCATTCAATTTGAGCATTTTCATTTGAGCAAGTCTGGTGCCATTTTAAAATTCGTCAATACGAACTGTTCTGTTTTGACAGATTCTGCCTTTTATTTCGCATTGCCTCTTTCGCTATGTTGGATGAATTTCTTTGATCCACTAATGTCCAGTAGCATTATGCAATGTCCAGAAGTGTTAAGAATGATTGTGTCACCTCTGAATATGTCAATTTATATTGTGCACTAACCCTCTAATGAGTTGTTTCGAGTTTGGTGTGGAGGAAGTTTTCAAGGATCAAGAGAGGAGTATGATGCAACATGATCAAGGAGAGTGAAAGCTCTAAGCTTGGGGATGCACCCGGTGGTTCACCCCTGCATATATCAAGAAGACTCAAGCGTCTAAGCTTGGGGATGCCCAAGGCATCCCCTTCTTCATCAACAAATTATCGAGTTCCTCCCCTGAAACTATATTTTTATTCGGCCACATCTTATGTGCTTTTTCTTGGAGCGTCGGTTTGTTTTTGTTTTTGTTTTGTTTGAATAAAATGGATCCTAGCATTCACTTTATGGGAGAGATACACGCTCCGCTGTAGCATATGGACAAATATGTCCTTGGTTTCTACTCATAATATTCATGGCGAAGTTTCTCCTTCGTTAAATTGTTATATGGTTGGAATTGGAAAATGATACATGTAGTAATTGCTATAAATATCTTGGGTAATGTGATACTTGGCAATTGTTGTGCTCATGTTTAAGCTCTTGCATCATATGCTTTGCACCCATTAATGAAGAAATACATAGAGCATGCTAAAATTTGGTTTGCATATTTGGTCTCTCTAAGGTCTAGATAATTTCTAGTATTGAGTTTTGAACAACAAGGAAGACGGTGTAGAGTCTTATAATGTTTACAATATGTCTTTTATGTGAGTTTTGCTGCACCAGTTCATCCTTGTGTTTGTTTCAAATAAGCCTTGCTAGCCTAAACCTTGTATCGAGAGGGAATACTTCTCATGCATCCAAAATACTTGAGCCAACCACTATGCCATTTGTGTCCACCATACCTACCTATACTACATGGTATTTTCCCGCCATTCCAAAGTAAATTGCTTGAGTGCTACCTTTAAAATTCCATCATTCACCTTTGCAATATATAGCTCATGGGACAAATAGCTTAAAAACTATTGTGGTATTGAATATGTAATTATGCACTTTATCTCTTATTAAGTTGCTTGTTGTGCGATAACCATGTTTACTCGGGAACGCCATCAACTCATTGTTGAATTTCATGTGAGTTGCTATGCATGTTCGTCTTGTCTGAAGTAAGGGCGATCTACACTCGAGTTGAATGGTTTGAGCATGCATATTGTGAGAGAAGAACATTGGGCCGCTAACTAAAGCCATGATTCATGGTGGAAGTTTCAGTTTTGGACAAATATCCTCAAATCTCTAATGAGAAAAGAATTAATTGTTGTCAAATGCTTAAAGCATTAAAAGAGGAGTCCATTATCTGTTGTCTATGTTGTCCCGGTATGGATGTCTAAGTTGAGAATAATCAAAAGCGAGAAATCCAAATGCGAGCTTTCTCCTTAGACCTTTGTACAAAGCGGCATAGAGGTACCCCTTTGTGAAACTTGGTTAAAGCATATGTATTGCGATGATAATCCAGGTAGTCCAAGCTAATTAGGACAAGGTGCGAGCACTATTAGTACACTATGCATGAGGCTTGCAACTTATAAGATATAATTTACATGATGCATATGCTTTATTACTACCGTTGACAAAATTGTTTCATGTTTTCAAAATCAAAGCTCTAGCACAAATATAGCAATCGATGCTTTTCCTCTATGAGGACCATTCTTTTACTTTCAATGTTGAGTCAGTTCACCTATTTCTCTCCACCTCAAGAAGCAAACACTTGTGTGAACTGTGCATTGATTCCTACATACTTGCTTATATCACTTATTATATTACTCTATGTTGACAATATCCATGAGATATATATGTTACAAGTTGAAAGCAACCGCTGAAACTTAATCTTCTTTTGTGTTGCTTCAATACCTTTACTTTGAATTATTGCTTTATGAGTTAACTCTTATGCAAGACTTATTGATGCTTGTCTTGAAGTGCTATTCATGAAAAGTCTTTGCTTTATGATTCACTTGTTTACTCATGTCATACACATTGTTTTGATCGCTGCATTCTCTACATATGCTTTACAAATAGTATGATCAAGTTTATGATGGCATGTCACTCCGGAAATTATCTTTGTTATCGTTTTACCTGCTCGGGACGAGCAGAACTAAGCTTGGGGATGCTGATACGTCTCCAACGTATCGATAATTTCTTGTGTTCCATGCCACATTATTGATGTTATCTACATGTTTTATGCACACTTTATGTCATATTCGTGCATTTTCTCGGAACTAACCTATTAACAAGATGCCGAAGTGCCAGCTTCTTGTTTTCTGCTGTTTTTGGTTCAGAAATCCTAGTAAAGAAATATTCTCGGAATTGGACGAAATAAAAGCCCAGAGGCCTATTTTCTCACGAAGCTTCCAGAAGTCCGAAGATGAAAGGAAGTGGGGCCACAGGGGAGCCAAACCCTAGGGCGGCGCGGCCCCCCCTTGGCCGCGCCGCCCGTCATCCGGGGCCCCTGTGCCCCCTCTCGACTTGCCCTTCCGCCTACTTAAAGCCTCCGTGACGAAACTTCCAGCACCGAGAGCCACGATACGGAAAACATTACCGAGACGCCGTCGCCGCCGATCCCATCTCGGGGATCCCGGAGATCGCCTCCGGCACCCTCGCCGGAGAGGGGAATCATCTCCCGGAGGACTCTACACCGCCATGGTCGCCTCCGGAGTGATGAGTGAGTAGTCTACCCCCGGACTATGGGTCCATAGCAGTAGCTATATGGTTGTCTTCTCCCCATTGTGCTATCATTGTCGGATCTTGTGAGCTGCCTATCATGATCAAGATCATCTATATGTAATTCTATATGTTGCGTTTGTTGGGATCCGATGAATAGAGAATACTTGTTATGTTGATTATCAAAGTTATGCTTATGTGTTGTTTATGATCTTGCATGCTCTCCGTTACTAGTAGATGCTCTGGCCAAGTTTTTACTTTTAACTCCAAGAGGGAGTACTTATGCTCGATAGTGGGTTCATGCCCGCATTGACACCGGGACGAGTGATGCAGAAAGTTCTAAGGTTGTGTTGTGTCTGTTGCCACTAGGGATAAAACATTGATGCCATGTCTAAGGATGTAGTTGTTGATTACATTACGCACCATACTTAATGCAATTGTTCTGTTGCTTTGCAACTTAATACTGGAGGGGTTCGGATGATAACCTCGAAGGTGGACTTTTTAGGCATAGATGCAGTTGGATGGCGGTCTATGTACTTTGTCGTAATGCCCAATTAAATCTCACTATACTCAACATGATATGTATGTGCATGGTCATGCTCTCTTTATTTGTCAATTGCCCAACTGTAATTTGTTCACCCAACATGCTGTTCGTCTTATGGGAGAGACACCTCTAGTGAACTGTGGACCCCGGTCCAATTCTCTTTACTGAAATACAATCTCATCGCAATACTTGTTTTTACTCGTTTTCTCTGCAAACAATCATCTTCCACACAATACGGTTAATCCTTTGTTACAGACAAGCCGGTGAGATTGACAACCTCACTTGTTTCGTTGGGGCAAAGTACTTTGGTTGTGTTGTGCAGGTTCCACGTTGGCGCCGGAATCTCCGGTGTTGCGCCGCACTACATCCCGCCGCCATCAACCTTCAACGTGCTTCTTGGCTCCTCCTGGTTCGATAAACCTTGGTTTCTTTCTGAGGGAAAACTTGCTGCTGTGCTCATCATACCTTCCTCTTGGGGTTGCCCAACGAACGTGTGAAATACACGCCATCACCCAGCTCCTGCAGTTGGCTTAGAACCGGAAAAGCAAGCATGGCTGGTTAAGTATGCCACCCCGGCGAATCTTCAGGGTTCGACACCTTCAGCCATCACAGCGGATCAGATTTGTACAATTCTGAAAGATCAGTTCGGTATGATACCGAAAAGGAAGGCGTTCGGCTACACCAAGCCGTACCCCAACAGCTACGAACTGATCCCGCTGCCACCCAAATATCGGCTCCCGGACTTCACAAAGTTTAGTGGATCGGATGGGTCCAGCTCCATCGAGCATATGAGCCGATATCCGGCACAGACTGGGCACGATCTCAGCGTCGGATGAGTTGCGCGTGAGGTTCTTCTCACAGTCCCTCACAGGATCGGCTTTCGGGTGGTACACATCGTTACCACCGAACTCCATCCAAACTTGGAAGCAGCTTGGAAGAACAGTTCCATGAGCGAGTATCACTCGGAGGCTTCCGATGTTGGTTTTGCCGATCTAGCGCAAGTACGACGTAAGCGCGGGGAGACAATGGCAGAATACGTCCAGCGCTTCGAGACCATTAGGAACCGATGCTTTTCGGCTCGTATAAGTGAAAAAGAAGCGATCGAGTTGGCGGTGGTGGGTCTCTCATCATCAATCAAGGACGTGGCCTCCCAAGCGGACTACCCTTCGTTAGCGCACATGGTGCGAAGCCGACAAGCATATGAACAGCGCCACCCGGATGTTTACCGGGACAAATTCAAGCGGGTGGTGACCGTGGTTGAGGCGATACGAAGATGAAGGTGCCATGGGAGATCGGGAGGTAGCAGTGGCTGAATGGACTCGGGCGACAGCCCCGTGACCTGCAAATGGGTGAAGCCACAAGGCCCTCCAAAAGGGTTCGACTTCGACGTGACTAAGACGGAGCAGATTTTTGACCTCTTACTCGCGGAGAAGCATATAAAGGTACCCGAAGGCCACAAGTTCCCCACGGTGCAAGAGCTGAACGGAAGGCCATACCGCAAATGGCATAACACGTTCTCCCACACCACCAACGACTGCAGGGTGTGGCGGCAGCAGATCCAAATGGCGATAGAAAACGGACGGTTGATTTTCAGCCAATACGCCATGAAGGTCGACACACACCCCTTTCCCGCCGTAAACATGGTGGAGTATGCTTGCCATGCACGGTGCCAGCCGGGTTTCCTGTGCAATATCAACATGGTAGATCTTGGACACCTCGCTGGCAAGGATGGAGATGAGGGCAGCTGCTCTCATAGCAAAGAAACAGAGGAAGCCGCTCCACGCGATCGGCTCCGCCAAGACGGCAAGCGCTACGTCACAGAGGGAGAAGTGAAGAACATAAGATATCAGCGACCTCTCTCTGATCACCTCCTCAACAAATATGTGAGTCAGTACGACCAACGCCGACGGTCCAGCGATGATGATGAAAGAGATCGTCTGGCTAGAGAAGCCAGAAGACATCGTCGGCATAATCGCGATGAGGAGGAGCACGAGCGTTGTGCCAAGGGAAAGGCAAAGGAGCGAGACGACGAGGACAGGCACTCGGGATTGTCCTTTCTTCAGTACACCGCTGGGATTCGAGAATGAGCTGATTGCCAATAATCGGCAATTGCCCGAATGCAACCGGAAGAAGAAGGAGGCAGCCAACGTGTCCGTGTTCGAGCGCTTAGGACCTCTCCCGCCACGCAGCAAACGAGCTGAGTCCCCTCACTTGAAGGATCTCGAAGATTCGAAGACGAGGGAGAAGAAGAAGACAGTATCACCGGCCAAGGTGGTGCCCCGATGGACTCAGCCGTTCCCAAAAACGCAGGGTTCAACGATTGCGCGGCCCGGAAGAAGCCGAGAGGTTATACTTGCATACATTGAGGAAGGCAAGGCCTGATCCGGCTGCAAAGGTTCAGCGAACCCTGGATGAAGAGGGTCGTCCACGGAAAATGGAGTGGCGCCCCAAGCAAAGGAAAGCCGATGATGAAACATCGGCTGGCACAAACATGGTGCTCGTTCTTCCGACGAAGCTTAGTGCTCCACAGTTACACGATACATCCAAGGTGGACGACAGCAAGCGCACCAACATGATAAAGTCAGAGATTGGGCTGGTTCTGTCTACCGGCCTGAACGAGTAGCAAGAACACGTCAATGAGCAAACATGGCGAGGCTGATCCTTGTGATCGGCCCCAAAAATTTATGAAAGGAACTTACAAAACCTTCACCGAGCAAGCAACGTGGAGGCCGATTCCAGCAATCGGCCAAAATTATCCTCACCCACCATTCTGCCTGGGTTCAACATGTTATCCAACAGAGCCGATACCATCAATTCTCTTGATAGAATCGGCTCGGGGGGGCATCCAGGTGGATAGAACACGAGGATATGCAGTAGAATTATCCCATCTCATCTTTGGTGATGGGTATTGGAGTGTGGGGGCCGATGCACCAGTCGGCCGTAAAAAAAAAGAAGAAAAAATTCTGAAAATTCGAACATTTTCGAGCACAGCCGATGCAGCAGACATCGACTTAAGGATATAAAAGCTGATGCATGGCCATCGACTCAAGAGGATACGATCAGAGGGTCAATGGAGCACGAAGGGGGATTTTAACGGAGGAACTCCTCAATGGAGTAGTTTAAGAACTCGGGTCCTCCCTTCAAGGACAAAGGCCAAGAGCAGCCTGCAGATTAGGTCAAGGATGGATTGCATTACATCCGCCAAAAGGAAAGGAGCCGATCCAGCCGGCAAGGTGCAGGATGGACTGAGGAAGCTCGGGGGGCAGTTCACCCTGAAGGTTCCCTGCTTGGGGCTACGTCATGAGTTAAGGCTAATGTCGGCACATGTGGCTGATTCGCCTTCATTAAGGCTCGGGGGGCAGCTCGCCCTAGAGGTCGTTGCTCTTGGGAGCCGATTTGGTTGGAATCGGCTAGCCCTATGACACAACTGATTTGGGGAGCGGTGTTCTGTTACAGAGTCATCAGTTTGAGCATCCAAGGCGGTTCCAGGACTCTTTTAAAGTCGCCTGCTCAAAGAACAAGTCGCCAGCTTACTAAGATCGGCTGTGTCATCGTCATCGGCAGAAGCCAGCTAGCTTGGAGGGATGGCTAAATTGGTCTGTCTCGCAGATTATCATGAAACTGATGCGTTACCATCAGTCACTAAGCATGGATTAGGCCAACAGTCGACAAACTCAGCATGAAAGAAATCGGCGAAATCAAGCTAAGGGAATTCTTCATTAGTATTGGGATTTCTTACAATGGGGAGCCGATTGCTCAAGGAGGGAAGAACAAAAGAAGGGTCTATTGACCAATCTACTACCGCTAGGCCTATACTATTAGATCCTAATCTACGGGCCATCACCGCCCTCATCGTCATCCTCGGAACTCTCATCGGCACCGCCGCCGATGGGCTCCTCGTCGCTACTCCCGTAGCCCTCCACGGGGGCTTCATCCCCGTCTTCGTCGTCGCTGCTGTCGTCGTCCCACCACATGCGGAGGCGCTTCGCCGGCGGGTAGCCCTCGAGGGAGTCGTCGTCGTCGTCGTCTTCTTCTCCCTCCTCTTCTGAGGTGGGGCAGCCGTCCCGGGAGAACCGGTCGTCCTCGCTTTTGGCTCCGAGCTTCCCCATCGGCGAGGAACCGAAGATCTTCATCCCCGCTGGTCAAGGACTTGTCGTCCTCGGACCAAATGGAGGAGGCATGGCTCTCCTCGTCCCAGTCTTCCGGGGCACGGATTTCCGGCGGCGTCTCGCGGGAGGAGTCGGACCCGTAGGAAAACTCGGAGGAAGAGGAAGAAGACATGGCGGCACAGAGGGTTTTTGGTGCTAATGCGAGGAGGACGAAGGAGACGCAAGCTGTTTAGAACGGTTAAATAAAGGGGATATGAGAGAGATTCAATGCCACAGCGAGCTTCCGAGGAGATGTTGCCCAACAGGAAAATTTTACTGGTCACGTGGAGAAGTGGAAGGGGCAAGGCATCATGATGGGGATTCTGCGGCAGCTCGCTCCGCCACGACATGACCCAACGAAAGAAAGCGTAATGATTTTGGAAATGTCATTTCCAAAACCAGGGGGGCATGTGTTATCACCAGAATTTGACCGAGTCAGAGGTGGGCCGCGATCAAGATGGACGTGAAGAATATATATATAGAAGTAATACGTGAATCGGCCTTTTATACCAAGTTGGGCTTAATTGCCCGTGTATCCGTAACATATTAGATCGCATCTTAGTGTAGAAGTTAGAATCTTACTCGTGCACGGTTTGGTGCACGCCCACATTAGAAAGTCCGCTGGACTATAAATATGTATCTAGGGTTTATGGAATAAACAACAACCAACGTTCAACCACAAACAAATCTCGGCGCATCGCCAACTCCTTCGTCTCGAGGGTTTCTACCGGTAGCATCATGCTGCCTAGATCGCATCTTGCGATCTAGGCAGCACAAGCCTGCCCACGTTGTTCATGCGTTGCTCGTATCGAAGCCTTTTTGATGGCGAGCAACGTAGTTATCTTAGACATGTTAGGGTTAGCATTGTTCTTCATATTACATGCTTTCGTAGTGCAACCCTTGCATGTCTAGCCGCCCTTACACCTATCTTAGGTGTAGGGGCGGCACCCCGCTTGATCATAGTTTAGTAGATCTGATCCGTTACGATTGCATCCTTGTTCTACAAGGATTAGTTTAATATCCGCAATAGTTAGGCCTTACAAAGGGGGAGGATCCAGCGGCACGTAGGGTGTCGTTCGTTGGCCCTAAGCAGGATGTTCCGAGGATCAACCTCGTGTTGGTTTTTAGGCCTTGTTTAGGATCGGCTTACGATCACCGTGCGTGGCCGCGAGGCCCAACCTGGAGTAGGACGATCCGATTATGCGGTGAAAACCCTAGATCGTCGTAGATCTCATTAGCTTTACCTTGATCAAGCAGGACCACCATATATTCGGACACCTCGTCCGAATCATGGGTGGATCGGCTCTTTGAGCCGATTCACGGGATAACCCGAGAGCCGATCGAGGCTCGTATTTAACGTTTACGTGTGTGCCCCTGCAGAAACTAAGCGAGGCATCATCCACACCTTCCCGACCAGGTATAGGTCAGGTGGCACGCCCTTGTGATAAACATCGGCGCGTGCGACCAGGAGGCTTTGCGGGCCGTCGCTCTGAGGGACTGGGGCCAGCCGCAGCCCTAGTTGTTCCCGGCTCTACCGTGTTGACCGTCTCTGCCCGCCAGGGGGTTTCTGACGTCAACAGATCAATGTTGCAAAGCAATGGTGATATCGATGATGATGATTATCACATGATCAAGGCAGGGTGGATGAAGTGGCGCAAGCATCTAGTATCCTATGTGGCAAGAAGGTCCCACAAAAGTTAAAAGGTAAGTTCTGTAGCACGACAGTCAGACCGGCGATGCTATATGGGGCAGAATATTGGTCAACTAAAAAACAACACATCCAACAAATGAGTGTTGTGGAGATGTGCATGCTACGATGGATGTGCAGCCATACAAGAAAGGACCGGATTGGGAACGATGTAATTCGTGATAGGCTAGGGCTGGAACCGATCGACGAGAAGCTAGTCCTACACCGACTAAGGTGGTTTGGGAATATCCAGCGAGGCTTCGAGAAGCAACAGTTAACAATAGAATTTTAAGGAGTATGGAGGGGACTAAAAGGGGTAGAGGACGACCAAAGTTGACTTGGGCGGAGGCAGTAAAAGAAGACTTGGGGGTTTGGAATGTATCTAAAATCTTGGCTCTTGATAGGACTAGATGGAAATCAGCAATTCATGTGCTAGAATCTTAATTTACTCTTGTTTTCCATCTAATTCTTGTTTTTTATTTCTTTTATTTCAACTAGGTTTTATATCTAACATGTCATAACTTGCTTGAAAAAAAGGTTTTGATGTTGTTGTTGTTGTTATTATTGTTGTTCTTAAGATGATGGAAGTCCGGATGGACCCAAGCAAAACGCCTGCTTTAGGATGACCCCCATAGTCAACTTAACAAACAAACCGATAGCGAGTTTTTTTAAAATGTAGGTTTCACTACGAACCACATGTTCTTGTGAGGCTTTCATTATCTTTCTTATTCTTATAGGGAGAGACCTAAGAAAGTATTCATATTTTGTTGCTCCAGTTGTAAAGCCATATCTGTAGTTATGTGTGTGTTTATCTCATTTACGTATGCATTATGGATAACCATATTCATCTATACTTCCCTAAAATCAGATGATTTGTTACAATTGTAGTTGCATATCCCCCCTTCTAGGTCTTTGATAAATCAAGTTTTATCGTCTCCACTAGCTTTAAATCTTGCACTGAAGGCACATGCAATGGTAGGGAAGACATGACTTTTCTTAACAATCCACGTTATCTAGAGAAGACAATAGATATAAGTGGTAAATGCACTATCTCTTATTGTCATCTCTAGCAATAAATATGAATTAATTAAATTTAATAATAAGAAAACTAGCCTTTTCCTATTTTACAAGATACCATCTCTTAGCTAAGGGAAAGCAGCATTCCCTTTCTTCATTCTCTCTTCTCCAACTAAGCAAAAAATCTGACATGCAAGCGTAAAGAAAAATTGACGCCACCAAATTATACATGCCTCATATGTCACTTGGCACAAGCAAGATTATCAGATTATTTTAAGTAAATTTTTTTTGTCTTACTTCAAAAATAAGACAACATATCAGACACGGTGACGACGATCAATTTTCTGACCGTGTGTGCACAAACAAGCAACTTAGTTCAAACTCGGTGCAGATTTGAGCTTACTGCTCATGCAACAAGTGCTTTCATACTTCATTTGGTCACTACCACGTATGGGGTATTACATTTATGTAACAGATTAAGGTAATATTCTATACTATTTTTGAGGGAAGGTAATATTCTATACTCTGTACTATATGGAATAATTGACAGTTCGCACAACATCTTTGCTTTAATCAGACTCATTTTAATTATAGTATCCATGCAATCAATATTGTAATTGTTGGTTTTGTCTTGAATGAGTGTGGCGTGTGTTGTTATAGCCATTCTCACTAGTACAGAAAAGGTTATAGTGGCACGACTAATAGAAGTAGGCTTCAATTAAGATACGCGACTACTATTTTTAGTAGTGTGTGAGAAACGGGCACGCGACTAGTAAAGACATAATGTAAGCATACCACCATGGAGGACACATGACTAACAAGTGAGGAGCACCTATACAAATGATAAAAAAATTACTGCAGCGGGCCTTGATGATGGCACGCGACAGGTATGAAGATAGTGGTTGCGTGCCCTTATATGGCACGCGACAGGTATGTTATGCCCGTTCCTAACCAACGCACTATCGTCTCCTTTTCGAGAGTGCGCATGATGCGTCAATAATGGTTGCACTATATGAGACGATAATAATAGTGTAAGCGCACCAAATAATGTGCTATATACATGCATGTACCCCTGTCACACTCTCTCAAAACACATAATATAGCTAAGATTTTTATCGATTAATTGTGGGAAGCTCCTATGGCAGAGCTTCTCGAAGATGTCTTATGCTTATAGCTATTTAGCTACCACTTGTAAGACATCTTCGAGAAGCTCGTCTTAGGGTCAGATCCACACAACATGGAGATCATAGAGGCTAGACTATTGGTAGTGTGTCCTAGCTGCTGCACGCGGCTACTAGCTTATCCGCAACGTGTTGTTGTATGGTCACGCGATTACTAACTTAGTCGCAACGTGCCCACAGTTGTCACACGCGGCTACTAACTTATCTGCAACGTGTTGTTGTATGGGAACGCTTCTATTATGTCCCACAAAATGGTACTATTCATAGCCTTCCTCCTCTCTTTCCCTCATTATGGACCCAAATCCGCCCGAGCCAACCCTAGCCGCCACCTTCCCAAACGTGCCACCGCCGTCATCTTCCCCGACGCACCGCTGCCACCATCTTCCCCGCCCGCACCATCACGGCCCCTCTGACCGCCCGCCGCCGCCTTCCCCGACCGGTCGCCATCACCACTGCCACCTCCACCTTCCTCCACCGTACGACATAGATTTACTTGCTATCTATATAGTTTTTTTTGCTACTTATATAGATTTCTATGCTATCTATGTAGTAGATTTGTATGATATACATTGTATGCTAGCTATACAGATTTGTATGCTAGCTATATATTTGTATGTATGCTATACTATGCTACAAAGATTTTGTATGCTATATTTGTAATGGCTGGTTTTTTTGGCAGCAATTGTGGGGTGGTGTGAGTGAACCTTGTCATATGCATAAATATAAATCTTGTGCTTATCGTACTTGGTTCGCTCATCCCATTTCTGCGGTTTTTGGGTTCAATATAAATATGGCCTGATTTGAAGTTTATTTTTGGGTCCAATAGATTTGTATGCTATAATATATGCTATAATTGTTAACATAAACCAACCGTTGTGCAGCAAATGGCTTTTTGGAATCAATGCGTAGACTGTGGATAATATAGGTGCATGGATAAAAAAATTATCATACTTTTCAGAGAGGACAATAAAACCATGTCGGTATCTTTTAGCCCAATTAGTTAGTTGTTCATATATATAGTTGCATCGACTTGTATCTTTGATCTAATTATTGTTTCTTCCGTAATTGTGTTTAGGCTATGCCATGAAGCGCAAGACGTGACTTCATGTAGCATGTACATAGAAACATTAACCAACTAGGAATGTTTTAAGTCGTCATTCAGCAGAACACACTACCCATAGCGGAGAGGACCTTCGTTGTTGAAGTCACCAATGAGAAAAACCGAACCTATTTTCACGGGCGTAGTTGGAAGGAGATGATAGACCGCTACTGGATGGAGCCAGCGACAAAATGTTATTTCTACCTGGATAATTGTACGTGAATGCTTTCTTCTACTACAAACAGCGGGACGTCTCCTCCTCATCCGATGGTGAGTTCTACGACTCAAGAGGTTCTAACGGTGAGTTCTACGATCCAATAGATTCTAACGGGGTCGTTGTTCATTACCACCCGTGGAGCCAGAGCCAGAGGAGTGATTTGGTCACTTAATTGGCTATTGTGCTCAATGTATATAATGACTTGGTCACTTGCTAGGCTTTGTAGTGTAATGATTTGGTCATTTGGCTATATATTGTGCTCAATGTAATGACTTGGTCACTTGCTTGACTTTGTAGTGTAATGATTTGGTCATTTTGATATTTTTGTGTATCTGTTGAATTTCAGGTAATTGATATTATTTATGTTTATACAGTTGTGTAAACAAGGGGGGAAGGCACGAAGAAATAGAAGAAACGGGATTCTGGCAGCAGGCAGGATACTAATCGCGTGCCTACCTGTGCGCTACCACTAACCTTAGTGGCAGCGTGCACACGGAACACACGATCGGTACATGCAATACTAGTCGTGTGCCAGTAGGGCACGCGACTAGTAGCTAATACCACTAACGAGGTACCAGTCGTGGGCCGAGACCCGTTGCTGACAACCGAATTTGGTACGCCAACAGTAGCCTTTTTCCTACTGGTGTCTATGGCGTTGTTTCCAGAGACGGAGCTAGGAATAATGTTTGGAGGGAGCTAATTGAACAACCATGTTGCTTGGAGGGGGCCAATTGAACAACCATGTTGCTTGGAGAGGACCAGATATATAATTGAAAGGACGAGATTTCGCCTAAAGGGGGGTGAATAGGCGTTTAAAAAATCTTTCAGATTTTGCTCCACTCCGGAGATGGCAAGCTCCAAAACTACTTCACAAGCTCCACGAAGGAGAAGCCTGGGTCTCTTCACAATCTTCCTTGAAGAGATCACCGGAGCACCAACCGCCAACCAACTAGGAGGTCTCCCTCCAAGAGTAACAAGCTCGTGGTCTCTCACTCGAACTAATCATGGTGGAGAGCTCAACACTATGCAATGATGCAAAGTAAGAACACCAAAGGTGTTATAATCCTTCACACTCAAATCCCACCAAAGCAACAAATGCTAGGATGAGATTAGAGAGGGAGAACAAAGAGGAAATCAACAAATGACTCCAGGATCTAGATCCCAAGAGTTCCCCTCGCAAAGAGGGGGAATGGATTGGTGGAGTTGTAGATCTAGATCTCCTCTCTTAGAGAATCATGGGGGAATCAAGAAATAGGGAAAGTTCTTCAAAGTCAACAATGGAGGAGAGAGAGTGGAAGAACTTACCCAGTCCAAGGTGGAAGAAGACATATTTATAGTGTAAGAGAAAATATAACCGTTGGGGAAAAAGTCGAGCTGAGAAAACTAGACATTTGAGGCAAAGTCGAGCAACCCGGCATACAGCTTGGTAGGGCCGGACCAGGTGCCGGGAATTTTTTCAGCCTACCCGGCATGCCGGGCCAGAGGTCGAGCTACCCGGCAGCATCACCCGGCAGGCCGGGCCAGTGGCCGGGCTGACCAGGAGGCTGGGCCGGTCAGAACCATACCCGGTGGGCCGAGCCAGATGTCGGCCCACCCGGTAGCGGCACTCGGCATACCGGGCTGCGTGTTGGACTGGCCGGCAGCAGCACTCGGCAGGCCGGGCCAGAGACCGGATTCGGGACCCGTGAAAAACCTTTTATTTTTCTTTAAAATAGAAAATGCTCCCGAACTCCGATTGACATGAAACCAATTTTGTTGGAAAGATAACGACAAATAGAACCCCAACAAAATATGGAAATATGGAGACTCCTCACTGACATAGGCATCCCCAATGGGCCTGCCGAAGATGGTACCCGGGGTTTACTGAAGTCCCATGACTCGAAGAATACGAAGCCTGGAAGCCCAATTAAACTGTCGATATGGAAAGATAGAATTGTATTAGGAATAAATAGATTTGTAACTTTACGGGTTGAACTCAAAGAGTCTCCCGGAATCTATAACTTGTGTAAAACGAAACCCTCGGCTCCACCTCCTATATAAGGGGGAGTCGAGGGACGAAGAAAGGATCGATTTCATTGTCAACACAACCCTAGTTTTCTAGCAGTCTGATGGCGTGTAACTCACACGTTCGTTGGGAACCCCAAGAGGAAGGTATGATGCGCACAGCAGCAAGTTTTCCCTCAGAAAGAAACCGAGGTTTATCGAACCAGGAGGAGCCAAGAAGCACGTTGAAGGTTGATGGCGGCGGGATGTAGTGCGGCGCAACACCAGGGATTCCGGCGCCAACGTGGAACCTGCACAACACAACCAAAGTACTTTGCCCCAACGAAACAGTGAGGTTGTCAATCTCACCGGCTTGCTGTAACAAAGGATTAACCGTATTGTGTGGAAGATGATTGTTTGCAAGAAAACGATGAAAGAACAAGTATTGCAGCAGATTTGTATTTCGAGTATAAAAGAATGGACCGGGGTCCACAGTTCACTAGAGGTGTCTCTCCCATAAGATAAAAGCATGTTGGGTGAACAAATTACAGTCGGGCAATTGACAAATAGAGAGGGCATAACAATGCACATACATGTCATGATAAGTACAGTGAGATTTAATTGGGCATTACGATAAAGTACATAGACCGCCATCCAACTGCATCTATGCCTAAAAAGTCCACCTTCAGGTTATCATCCGAACCCCTTCCAGTATTAAGTTGCAAAGCAACAGACAATTGCATTAAGTATGGTGCGTAATGTAATCAACAACTACATCCTTAGACATAGCATCAATGTTTTATCCCTAGTGGCAACAGACAATCCACAACCTTAGAACTTTCTGTCACTGTCCCAGATATCAATGGAGGCATGAACGCACTATCGAGCATAAATACTCCCTCTTGGAGTTAAGAGCAAAAACTTGGCCAGAGCCTCTACTAATAACGGAGAGCATGCAAGATCATAAACAACACATAGGTAATAACTTGATAATTAACATAACATAGTATTCTCTATCCATCGGATCCCGACAAACACAACATATAGTATTACAGATAGATGATCTAGATCATGTTAGGCAGCTCACAAGATCCAACAATGAAGCACAATGAGGAGAAGACAACTATCTAGCTACTGCTATGGACCCATAGTCCAGGGGTGAACTACTCACTCATCACTCCGGAGGCGACCATGGCGGTGAAGAGTCCTCCGGGAGATGAATCCCCTCTCCGGCAGGGTGCCGGAGGAGATCTCCGAACCCCCGAGATGGGATTGGCGGCGGCGGCGTCTCTGGAAGGTTTTCCGTATCGTGGTTCTCGGTACTGGGGGTTTCGCGACGGAGGCTTTAAGTAGGCGGAAGGGCAACGCGGGGGGCCACACGAGGGCCCCACGCCATAGGTCGGCGCAGCCAGGGCCTGGGCCGCGCCGCCCTATGGTGGCGGCCCCTCGTGGCCCCACTTCGACTCCTCTTCGGTCTTCCGGAAGCTTCGTGGCAAAATAGGACCCTGGGCGTTGATTTCGTCCAATTCCGAGAATATTTCGTTACTAGGATTTCTGAAACCAAAAACAGCGTAGAACAACGAAGCGGCTCTTCGGCATCTTGTTAATAGGTTAGTTCCGGAAAATGCACGAATATGACATAAAGTGTGCATAAAACATGTAGATATCATCAATAATGTGGCATGGAACATAAGAAATTATCGATACGTCGGAGACGTATCAGCATCCCCAAGCTTAGTTCCGCTCGTCCCGAGCAGGTAAAACGATAACAAAGATAATTTCTGAAGTGACATGCCATCATAACCTTGATCATACTATTTGTAAACATATGTAATGAATGCAGCGATCAAAACAATGGTAATGACATGAGTAAACAAGTGAATCATAAAGCAAAGACTTTTCATGAATAGTACTTCAAGACAAGCATCAATAAGTCTTGCATAAGAGTTAACTCATAAAGCAATAAATCAAAGTAAAGGTATTGAAGCAACACAAAGGAAGATTAAGTTTCAGCGGTTGCTTTCAACTTGTAACATGTATATCTCATGGATAATTGTCAACATAGAGTAATATAACAAGTGCAATATGCAAGTATGTAGGAATCAATGCACAGTTCACACAAGTGTTTGCTTCTTGAGGTGGAGAGAGATAGGTGAACTGACTCAACATAAAAGTAAAAAGAATGGTCCTTCAAAGAGGAAAGCATCGATTGCTATATTTGTGCTAGAGCTTTTATTTTGAAAACATGAAACAATTTTGTCAACGGTAGTAATAAAGCATATGAGTTATGTAAATTATATCTTACAAGTTGCAAGCCTCATGCATAGTATACTAATAGTTCCCGCACCTTGTCCTAATTAGCTTGGACTACCGGATCATCGCAATACACATGTTTTAACCAAGTGTCACAATGGGGTACCTCCATGCCGCCTGTACAAAGGTCTAAGGAGAAAGCTCGCATTTTGGATTTCTCGCTTTTGATTATTCTCAACTTAGACATCCATACCGGGACAACATGGACAACAGATAATGGACTCCTCTTTAATGCATAATCATGTGGCAACAATTATTATTCTCATATGAGATTGAGGATATATGTCCAAAACTGAAACTTCCACCATGAATCATGGCTTTAGTTAGCGGCCCAATGTTCTTCTCTAACAATATGCATGCTCCAACCATAAAGGTGGTAGATCTCTCTTACTTCAGACAAGACGGACATGCATAGCAACTCACATAATATTCAACAAATAATAGTTGATGGCGTCCCCAGAAACATGGTTATCGCACAACAAGCAACTTAATAAGAGATAAAGTGCATAAGTACATATTCAATACCACAATAGTTTTTAAGCTATTTGTCCCATGAGCTATATATTGCAAAGGTGAATGATGAAATTTTAAAGGTAGCACTCAAGCAATTTACTTTGGAATGGCGGAGAAATACCATGTAGTAGGTAGGTATGGTGGACACAAATGGCATAGTGGTTGGCTCAAAGATTTTGGATGCATGAGAAGTATTCCCTCTCGATACAAGGTTTAGGCTAGCAAGGTTATTTGAAACAAACACAAGGATGAACGGTGCAGCAAAACTCACATAAAAGACATATTGTAAACATTATAAGACTCTACACCGTCTTCCTTGTTGTTCAAAACTCAATACTAGATATTATCTAGACTCTAGAGAAACCAAATATGCAAACCAAATTAGCAAGCTCTAAGTGTTTCTTCATTAATGGGTGCAAAGTATATGATGCAAGAGCTTAAACATGAGCACAACAATTTCCAAGTATCAAATTATCCAAGACATTTTAGAATTACTACATGTAGCATTTTCCAATTCCAACCATATAACAATTTAACGAAGAAGAAACTTCGTCATGAATACTATGAGTAAAGCCTAAGGACATACTTGTCCATATGCTACAGCGGAGGCGTGTCTCTCTCCCATACAGTGAATGCTAGGATCCATTTTATTCAAACAAAACAAAAACAAAAACAAACCGACGCTCCAAGCAAAGTGCATAAGATGTGACGGAATAAAAATATAGTTTCGGGGGAGGAACCCGATAATGTTGTCGATGAAGAAGGGGATGCCTTGGGCATCCCCAAGCTTAGACGCTTGAGTCTTCTTAGAATATGCAGGGGTGAACCACCGGGGCATCCCCAAGCTTAGAGCTTTCACTCTCCTTGATCATATTGTATCATACTCCTCTCTTGATCCTTGAAAACTTCCTCCACACCAAACTCGAAACAACTCATTAGAGGGTTAGTGCACAATAAAAATTAACATATTCAGAGGTGACACAATCATTCTTAACACTTCTGGATATTGCATAAAGCTACTGGACATTAATGGATCAAAGAAATTCATCCAACATAGCAAAAGAGGCAATGCGAAATAAAAGGCAGAATCTGTCAAAACAGAATAGTCCGTAAAGATGGATTTTATTAAGGCACCAAACTTGCTCAAATGAAAATGCCCAAATTGAATGAAAGTTGCGTACATATCTGAGGATCACTCACGTAAATTTGCATAATTTTCTGAGTTACCTACAGATAATTAGACCCAGATTCGTGACAGCAAAGAAATCTGTTTCTGCGCAGTAATCCAAATCTAGTATTTACTTTACTATCAAAGACTTTACTTGGCACAACAAAAATAAAACTAAGATAAGGAGAGGTTGCTACAGTAGTAAACAACTTCCAAGACTCAAATATAAAACAAAAATACTGTAGTAAAAACATGGGTTGTCTCCCATAAGCGCTTTTCTTTAACGCCTTTCAGCTAGGCGCAAAAAGTGTAAATCAAGTAACATCAAGAGATGAAGCATCAACATCATAATTTGTTCTAATAATAGAATCAAAAGGTAACTTCATTCTATTTCTAGGGAAGTGTTCCATACCTTTCTTGAGAGGAAATTGATATTTAATATTACCTTCCTTCATATCAATAGTAGCACCAACGGTTCGAAGAAAAGGTCTTCCCAATATAATGGGGCAAGATGCATTGCATTCAATATCCAAGACAACAAAATCAACGGGGACAAGGTTATTGTTAACCATAATATGAATATTATCAACTCTCCCCAAAGGTTTCTTTTTAGCATTATCAACGAGATTAACATCCAGATAACAATTTTTCAATGGTGGCAAGTCAAGCATATCATAGACTTTCTTTGGTATAACAGAAATACTTGCACCAAGATCACATAAAGCATTACAATCAAAATCATTGACCCTCATTTTAATGATGGGCTCCCAACCATCCTCTAGCTTTCTAGGAATAGAAGTTTCAAGTTTTAGTTTCTCTTCTCTAGCTTTTATGAGAGCATTTGTAATATGTTTTGTGAAAGCCAAGTTTACGAGCGCTAGCATTAGGACTTTTAGCAAGTTTTTGTAAGAACTTTATAACTTCAGAGATGTGGCAATCATCAAAATCTAAATCATTACAATTTAAAGCAATGGGATTATCATCCCCAAGGTTGGAAAAAATTTCAGCAGTTTTATCACGAGCGGTTTCAGCAGTTTTAGCAGTTCGAGTAATTTTGCGCGCTTTGCACTAGGAGTAGAAACATTGCCAACACCAATTATTTTATCATTGATAGTAGGAGGTGCAGAAACATGTGAGTCATTAGCATTGCTAGTGGTGGTAATAGTCCAAAATTTAGCTACATTTTTCTCTTTAGCTAGTTTTTCATTTTCTTCTCTATCCCACCTAGCACGCAGTTCAGCCATTAATCTTATATTCTCATTAATTCTAACTTGGATGGCATTTGCTGTAGTAACAATTTTTTTTTCAATATCCCTATTAGGCATAACTTTCGATTTCAAAAGATCAACATCAGAGGCAAGACTATCAACCTTAGAAGCAAGAATATCAATTTTATTGAGCTTTTCCTCAACAGATTTGTTAAAGGCGGTTTGTGTACTAATAAATTCTTTAAGCATAGCTTCAAGTCCAGGGGGTGTATTCCTATTATTGTTGTAAGAATTCCCATAAGAATTAGCATAACCGTTACCATTGTTATAAGGATATGGCCTATAGTTATTACTAGAATTGTTCCGATAAGCATTGTTGTTGAAATTATTATTTTTAATGAAGTTTACATCAACATGTTCTTCTTGGGCAACCAAGGAAGCTAAAGGAACATTATTAGGATCAACATTAGTCCTATCATTCACAAGCATAGACATAATAGCATCAATCTTATCATTCAAGGAAGAGGATTCTTCAACGAATTTACCTTCTTACCTTGTGGAGCTCTTTCCGTGTGCCATTCAGAGTAATTAATCATCATATTATCAAGGAGCTTTGTTGCTTCACCAAGAGTGATGGACATAAAGGTACCTCCAGCAGCTGAATCCAATAAATTCCGCGAAGAAAAATTTAGTCCTGCATAGAAGGTTTGGATGATCATCCAAGTAGTCGATCCATGGGTTGGGCAATTTTTAACCAAAGATTTCATTCTTTCCCAAGCTTGAGCAACATGTTCATTATCCAATTGTTTAAAATTCATTATGCTACTCCTCAAAGATATAATTTTAGCAGGGGGATAATATCTACCAATAAAAGCATCCTTGCATTTAGTCCATGAATCAATACTATTCTTAGGCGAGAGATAGCAACCAATCTTTAGCTCTTCCTCTTAATGAGAAAGGAAACAATTTTAATTTTATAATGTCACCATCTACATCTTTATACTTTTGCATTTCACACAATTCAACAAAATTATTGAGATGGGCAGCAGCATCATCAGAACTAACACCAGAAAATTGCTCTCGCATAACAAGATTCAGTAAAGCAGGTTTAATTTCAAAGAATTATGCTGTAGTAGCAGGTGGAGCAATAGGTGTGCATAGCAAATCATTATTATTTGTAGTTGTGAAGTCACACAACTTAGTATTTTCAGGGGTGGCCATTTTAGTAGTAGTAAATAAAGCAAACTAGATAAAATAAATGCAAGTAACTAATTTTTTTTGTGTTTTTGATATAGCAAACAAGATAGTAAATAAAGTAAAGCTAGCAACTAATTTTTTTGTGTTTTGATATAATGCAGCAAACAAAGTAGTAAATAAAATAAAGCAAGACAAAAACAAAGTAAAGAGATTGGGAAGTGGAGACTCCCCTTGCAGCGTGTCTTGATCTCCCCGGCAACGGCGCCAGAAAATATGCTTGATGGCGTGTAACTCACACGTTCGTTGGGAACCCCAAGAGGAAGGTATGATGCGCACAGCAGCAAGTTTTTCCTCAGAAAGAAACCAAGGTTTATCGAACCAGGAGGAGCCAAGAAGCACGTTGAAGGTTGATGGCGGCGGGATGTAGTGCGGCGCAACACCAGGGATTCCGGCGCCAACGTGGAACCTGCACAACACAACCAAAGTACTTTGCCCCAACGAAACAGGTGAGGTTGTCAATCTCACCGGCTTGTCGTAACAAAGGATTAACCGTATTGTGTGGAAGATGATTGTTTGCAAGAAAACAAGTAAAGAACAAGTATTGCAGCAGATTTGTATTTCAGTATAAAAGAATGGACCGGGGTCCACGAGTTCACTAGAGGTGTCTCTCCCATAAGATAAAAGCATGTTGGGTGAACAAATTACAGTCGGGCAATTGACAAATAGAGAGGGCATAACAATGCACATACATATCATGATAAGTACAGTGAGATTTAATTGGGCATTACGACAAAGTACATAGACCGCCATCCAACTGCATCTATGCCTAAAAAGTCCACCTTCGGGTTATCATCCGAACCCCTTCCAGTATTAAGTTGCAAAGCAACAGACAATTGCATTAAGTATGGTGCGTAATGTAATCAACAACTACATCCTTAGACATAGCATCAATGTTTTATCCCTAGTGGCAACAACAATCCACAACCTTAGAACTTTCTATCACTGTCCCAGATATCAATGGAGGCATGAACCCACTATCGAGCATAAATACTCCCTCTTGGAGTTAAGAGCAAAAACTTGGCCAGATCCTCTACTAATAACGGAGAGCATGCAAGATCATAAACAACACATAGGTAATAACTTGATAATTAACATAACATAGTATTCTCTATCCATCGGATCCCGACAAACACAACATATAGTATTACAGATAGATGATCTTGATCATGTTAGGCAGCTCACAAGATCCAACAATGAAGCACAATGAGGAGAAAACAACCATCTAGCTACTGCTATGGACCCATAGTCCAGGGGTGAACTACTCACTCATCACTCCGGAGGCGACCATGGCGGTGAAGAGTCCTCCGGGAGATGAATCCCCTCTCCCGGCAGGGGTGCCGGAGGAGATCTCCGGAACCCCCGAGATGGGATTGGCGGCGGCGGCGTCTCTGGAAGGTTTTCCGTATCGTGGTTCTCGGTACTGGGGGTTTAGCGACGGAGGCTTTAAGTAGGCGGAAGGGCAACACGGGGGGCCACACGAGGGCCCCACCCCATAGGTCGGCGCGGCCAGGGCCTGGGCCGCGCCGCCCTATGGTGGCGGCCCCTCGTGGCCCCACTTCGACTCCTCTTCGGTCTTCCGGAAGCTTCGTGGCAAAATAGGACCCTGGGCGTTGATTTCGTCCAATTCCGAGAATATTTCGTTACTAGGATTTTTGAAACCAAAAACAGCGTAAAACAAGAATCGGCTCTTCGGCATCTTGTTAATAGGTTAGTTCCAGAAAATGCACGAATATGACATAAAGTGTGCATAAAACATGTAGATATCATCAATAATGTGGCATGGAACATAAGAAATTATCGATACGTCGGAGACGTATCACAGTCGAGTACTTTTCCGGCTGAAACCCTCGAGATTTACTTGCCCTCTACTTCCACGAAAACCCTAGTCTACAATCCGTAGGCATTGACAAGTCGATACCTTGCCAATTGGCGCCGTTTGTGGGAATTAGAGGCGGCAAGGAGCTGATCTCGATGGCACGTTCAACATCGTCGACATCTTTGGTGGCAAGCAATGCGATGGACGGAGGTAAACAGATCAAAACTGGTCTCGTTGATTTTGTTCCTCACCCTCCCGCCCGTTTGGATGCATATGCCTACTTGGAAGAGCCAATGGAGATGAAGTTCGGGAGCTTCTACTTTTGCGTCGGAGAGAAGGTTCACATCGTTTAGCGGCACCGATCCGTTTATGTACCATTAGCGGTTGTTCCTAAAAACTCGAGATCATCATCGTCAACCAAGTCAAGCGCCGGTGGAGATCTCGCCAATCTGTTCGGCGAGATGTCTTTCGGGTCGTCCACGGACTCCGATCTGGACAGCGACTCGGAGAGCGTCGACAGCTTAAACTTCATCGACAAATCTACCCTTATTCGGGAGGTCTTCGCCGATCGTTACGACAGTGTCACCGACCCAGAGGATGATCACTCAAGGCCAACATACCATCAAGTCTACGTGAATGGCGAGTCAAGTCGCCCGGTGGATGAAACATCAGAGGCTTTCGATGATTTGGGAAATCCATACATCGATCCCGCTGATCTTACGCGAGGTTTAGGCACCAAGTATGTCGGGACTACACCACGCCAGAGATTGCAACTTCCGCAAGCAGCTTGGGACAGAGCGACAATAGCCTTGAACGGTACAGATCCGTTGACCACCGCCGCTACGGTGGAGGATTTGCAAGCATATCAATATACTCGCGCGTGCTGGTCGATAATTGGAGAAACAAAGGGTAATACTTGAGCAGAGAAAAGCCGCATCTTCCGCATCAAGTAGGCGAAGAGCCGAGCTGAGTCGCCAATCAGGAACTTTGGGAGATAGTCACAGGGTAGCTCGTAATAGAGGAAGATCTCGACTGCAGCACATACCTGAGGGCGAGAGGGAGCATCTGGTCCAAAACCTCGACATGTCTTTTATGTTGATACACACAAGAGGAAACATTATTCCTAAAACACCGGAAGCTGGATACATGGCGACTAAGGCTTACATACTTGCATCCAGGCCACCTCCCGGAGACCCAAGAGAGGCGTTGTACAATATGGCTATGGCAGGAGTTGGAGTCATGGGAACAGTATTCGCAGGCACAAGTACCCCTCCCGAAGGTGCTCCAAGGCAAAATAGTCCACGACCCGCTGTGGCGGTACAAGATCCTCCAAGATCGGGTGGTGCGAGAGATACTGCGACACAGGCACGGGTCGACAGAGCACGACAAGAGAGGAGAGAACGTCAGAATTCACCAGAAGTAGATGAGGAAGATATGTGCGGGCTCCCTTGTTTCACGCGACGAGTTCGCAAAAATCGGGTCCCGTCTGGGTTTAAATTACCTGACAACTACAAGAAGTTCGATGGTCTGCAAGATCCTGAGGACTTGTTAGTCGACTACCTGGAGACAGTAAAATTGATGGGTGGAACCAAAGCAACTGCCATACAGAGTATTCAGGCACACCTAAATGGGGCAGTGAGGTCATGGATAAAAAAGTTACCACCTCGATCCATCGACAGCTGGGAAACTTTCGAGGACATGTTTGTGAAGAATAACTTATCGACATGCAAGAAACCTGCGTCAATAGAGCAGCTGAGGGCCTGCAGACAGAAGTATGATGAGCCAATGAGGACGTACATCCAGAGGTGGAACATTATCAAAAATTTGGCAGAGAACATATCTGACGAAAGAGCAATACATGTGTTTGTTGCTGGAATCCGAAGGAAGGACTTGGTTGAGGATTTGGGAAGGATCAATCCGAAAACAATAGCAGCGCTCATGGAAATAGCAAATCGCTGGGCAGATGGAGAAGATGTTGTTCACAACAAACGGCATAAGTCGCCTGAAGACGATCGCAACCAAAACAATCAAAATAGACGACGCTTTTCTCGACAGTTCTCAGATTATGATGCTCCTGGCCAAATATCAGCTGGCTTCCGAGTAACTGGTGGAGGTAATAATCGAGACGATTATCAGAGAAGTAACGAGCAGTGCAACGATCAAAGGGACGCTCCCCGTCCCAGCAGACAAAATAACGGGCCAAGGTTCCAAAGGCCATATGTGTCACCCGAGGATCTCTTGAACGGACCATGTCAAATGCACTTTTTTCCTCGATAACAATGGGAAGAGGCAGTCGGGACATCTGCAGAAGGATTGTCGAACTTTCCTAGCATTACATAGGTATGCAGGGCATGTCAACGCACATGCAGCAAACAGAAACCCTCTGGGGCAAAGGAGTGAGATTCACCTCCCACCTCCACCCGCAATTACAGACGAAAATCGACATCAGCTGCAGTTGGCGGCAACTCCAGACAACGGTCCTTATATCGACACCCTTGGGGCAGTCTCGATGATTCAGAAGGGCAGACCGTCCAATAGAACTCAAAAAGTGATTTCGCGACAAGTTTTTATGGCAGAAAAGATGCCTCCACCAACAATCGAGTACCTGAATTGGTCGGGGCAGGACATCGGCTTCACCATAGCGGACCGCCCGCAGCAAGTTCCACGACCAGGGCAATCAACCTTGATCCTACCAGCGGTGATTGCAGGATTCGATGTTTCACGGGTGTTCATAGATGGATGCAGCAGCTTAAACCTCATGTATGCAGATACACTGAGGAAGATGAACGTATCCTTGGCGAATTTAACACCAACTGATAAGCGTTTCCACGGTATCACACCGGAGAAGCCAAGTTATCCATTGGGAAATATCAATCTCGATGTTCAGTTTGGAACTCGAGAGAATTACAGAAGAGAGAAACTGGAGTTCGAAGTTGTGGATTTCCCGTCACAGTATCATGCTCTGCTAGGATGACCCGCGTATGCCAGATTTATGGCGGTACCACACTACTCATACTTGTTGTGGAGGCTCCTTGGACCCAAGGGGCCAATCACAGTAAAAGGTAGCTTTGCCTTGGCACATAAGTGCGACAAGAATATTTTAGATGATTCTAGAGAGGGAGTCAAGAACCTAACACAGAGAAACACCAAGAAGTAATAGGGATATTCAAAGTATGCAAAGGGTTGAGCTCCCTAAGATGATGTGATCAAGTTACCCAACCGAAAGCCCCTCTTGATAGTGAGGTTATCTATCCTATAAGTCGGTCTCCCAACAACCACCTTGAGACCGGTAAAAGGAAAACCTAGCAAGCCCATACCTTTGCCTTGCGCATCCCGCTTGATCTTGATGATAACTCTTCAAGCTCCACTCAAGCCGGAATGCCTCACTTGATCATCGTTACTTCGTGAAGACTCATAAATGCTCCCCCATACATCATGATGGGAAAGCTCCATTGATGCACATCTTCACATGTCCATTATCACCAAATGGACGACAAGCTTCAAGTATATGATCCTCTTGAGATGCTCAACTTGAACTTGCCTAACTCAACCTTGATGACGATCACCACTTGATGTCATCCTCTCATGGGCTATTATTAAATCTCACTTTGGATGCATGCCCATGGAAAGATACCTAACCCACATAGATAACACAAGGGCACATATATGATGGGTTAGTTCATAAAGCATAATTGACAAGGCTTACCATACCACATGACTTCATGTGGCACATTCTTCATGCTTCATGTGTTGACCAAACTTGAATCTTATTTTTCACTCTTTGTATTGGTCAACCTTGTATCTTCTCATGCTTTATCATATTATCTTGAGGTGTATAAAGAACTCTTCATTAGGTTGCATGCTCTAAATCTTAGTCAACCATAGCTCAACTCATGAGACTATTCATGACACCGACTTAGAGCCATATCTTGAATTCTTCACTTGGAATCAAACACTCAAGATATTGATCATTCATTGCTTAACACATAAGCTAGAGCATGGCTAATATTGAGTTCCACATAGGAACTCCATCTTCATTTCTTCTTCTTGATCATATCACATATATGTCTTCAAATCGATGATCTTGATGCCAATACTCAATATATATCTTTATCTTCATGGCATCCATACTTGAATCCAACACATGGACTATTACATATGAAATATTCCTTCATATAAACTCAATGAAAACATTAGTCCATAGGGATTATCATTAATTACCAAAACCACACATAGGGGCAATATACCCTTACAATAATATTTCAAAATTTATGGATTATTTCACATAAATTTCAGGGGGGGCTTTCAGGGGAAATTTTGGTTGT
>NC_061511.1:177049676-177065604 GCF_022539505.1 Lolium rigidum | reverse complement strand
CAAAAACAGGATCTTCCTTTGGTGGTGGTGTTTGATACGTCTCCGACGTATCGATAATTTCTTATGTTCCATGCCACATTATTGATGATACCTACATGTTTTATACACATTATATGTCGTATTTATGCATTTTCCGGCACTAACCTATTAACAAGATGCCGAAGAGCCGCTTGCTATTTTCTCGTTGTTTTTGGTTTCAGAAATCCTACAAAGGAAATATTCTCGGAATTGGACGAAATCAACGCCTAGGGTCCTATTTTTGCACGAAGCTTCCGTAAGACCGAGGGGAAAGGAAGTGGGCCACGAGGCGCCGCCACAACAGGCGGCGCGGCCCAGCCCTTGGCCGCGCGGCCCCGTGTGTGGGGCCCTCGTGTGGCCCCCGCGTTGCCCCTTCCGCCTACTTAAAGCCTCTTCGTCGCGAAACCCCCGCATGCGAGAGCCACGATACGGAAAACCTTACCGAGACGCCGCCGCCGCCAATCCCATCTCGGGGATTCTGGAGATCGCTCTCCGGCACCCTGCCGAGAGGGGAATCATCTCCCGGAGGACTCTTCACCGCCATGGTCGCCTCCGGAGTGATGAGTGAGTAGTTCACCCTCGGACTATGGGTCCATAGCAGTAGCTAGATGGTTGTCTTCTCCTCATGTGCTTCATTGTCGGATCTTGTGAGCTGCCTAACATGATCAAGATCATCTATCTCGTAATTCTATATGTTGTGTTTGTCGGGATCCGATGGATAGAGAATACTATGTTATGTTGATTATCAATCTATTACCTATGTGTTGTTTATGATCTTGCATGCTCTTCGTTATTAGTAGAGGCTCGGCCAAGTTTTTACTCTTAACTCCAAGAGGGAGTATTTATGCTCGGTAGTGGGTTCATGCCTCCATTAAACTGGGACAAAGGATGTAAAGTTCTAAGGTTGTGGATGTGTTGTTGCCACTAGGGATAAAACATTGATGCTATGTCCGAGGATGTAGTTATTGATTACATTACGCACCATACTTAATGCAATTGTCCGTTGTTTTGCAACTTAATACCGGAAGGGGTTCGGATGATAACCTCGAAGGTGGACTTTTTAGGCATAGATGCATGCTGGATAGCCGTCTATGTACTTTGTCGTAATGCCCAATTAAATCTCACAATACTCATCATATCATGTATGTGCATGGTCATTCCCTCTCTATTTGTCAATTGCCCGACTGTAATTTGTTCACCCAACATGCTATTTATCTTATGGGAGATACACCTCTAGTGAACTGTGGACCCCGGTCCATTCTTTACATCTGAAATACAAATCGCCGCTATTGTTCTTTACCGTTCTTGCAAACAATCATCATCCACACTATACATCTAATCCTTTGTTACAAGCAAGTCGGTGAGATTGACAACCTCACTGCTTTCGTTGGGGCAAAGTACTTTGGTTGTGTTGTGCAGGTTCCACGTTGGCGCCGAATCCCCGGTGTTGCGCCGCACTACATCCCGCCGCCATCAACCTTCAACGTGCTTCTTGGCTCCTACTGGTTCGATAAACCTTGGTTTCTTACTGAGGGAAAACTTGCCGCTGTACGCATCACACCTTCCTCTTGGGGTTCCCAACGGACGTGTGCTGTACGCGTATCAGTGTTGTACCTAAATCTTCAACTGGCAAGTCATGTTTAAGAATAGGTTGACGAAGAAAAATTTCATCAAGCTCATTTCTTTCTTCCCTAAAGACTTCACTCTCACTATCCTCTAAATGTTGCTGCAAAGGATTATTAGGAGCAAGAGCAATAGACACACACTGTTCAACTCTAAAATCATTATTAGGCAAATCAGCTTTATAAGGAGTTTTGGCAAATTTAGATAAATTAAACTCGTAAGATTCACCAGCAAATTTAGTCATAATTTTTTCCTTCTTGCAATCTATAACAGCTCCACAAGTATTTAGGAAAGGTCTACCAAAAATAATAGGACAATACTTACTAGCAGCAGAACCAAGTACCAAAAAGTCAGCAGGATATTTAATCTTACCACATAGAACTTCCACGTCTCGAACAATACCAATAGGAGAGATAGTTTCTCTATTAGCTAGCCGAATGACCACATCAATATCTTCAAGTTCACAAGAACCAATTTCATGCATGATCTCTGTATAAAGCTCATAAGGAATGGCACTAATACTTGCACCAATGTCACATAAACCATAATAACAATGATCACCAATTCTAACAGAGAGCATAGGAACACTGGCTTTCCTAGACTTATTAGGATGCGAAACAATATTAGAAGCATCTTCACAATAAAATAATATGACCATCTTCTACATTTTCAGTCACAAGATCTTTAATTATTGCAACAGCAGGTTCAACCTTTATTTGTTCTTCAGGTTCTATAGGTTTCTTTGCACTTTTATTAACCGCACTAGATATAATAGAGTACTCCTTCATTTTAGCAGGGAAAGAAGTTTTTTCAATATAAGCTTCAGGAAGAATATGATCAACAGTTTCAATTATAGCACATTTATTTATAGATGAATCAATTTTATCTTTATATGGTTCATGATACTTATCAAAATTCTTCCTAGGCAATTCAAAGTGAGAGGCAAAAGCTTTATAAAAGTTTGCAGCGACTTGAGAATCAAGACCATAAGTAGCACTCATATTACGAAATTTATCAGTATCCATAAAAACTTCAATGCATTTATAATCATAGTTTATACCCGACTCTCTATCTTTGTCGTTCTCCCATCCTTCAGTATTCTCCTGGATCCGATCAAGAAGGTCCCTTTTAAACTCTTCTTTGTTGCTTGTAAATAATCCAGAACAAGAAGTATCCAGCAAAGTCTTATCTTGAAAAGACAATCTTGCATAGAAATTATCAATAATAATATTACCAGGAAGCTCATGAATGGGGCATTTGAGCATTAAAGACTTCAATCTCCCCCAAGCTTGGGCAATACTCTCTCCATCATGAGGCCAGAAATTATATATGCGGTTCCGATCTTTGTGAATTTCACTTGGAGGATAGAATATGGAATAAAATAAAGGCACAATGTCCTCCCAATCAAGAGAATCCCTATTCTTCAGCAATTTATACCAGTGCGCTGCTTTACCAGATAGCGATATAGAGAATAGTTTCTTCCTAACTTCATCCATAGCGATACCTCGCACATTTGAATAACCCGCATAATTCATGTAAAAACAAGAATGAAAACCAGGATGGACATTTCCATCCCCTTCATAGCGGTTATCCACAACACGTTCAATAATTTCCATAGGTATTTTGTATGGAACCTCTTTCTCACCTGGCGCCTCATCCACTACCTTTGCAGTAGTAGTAGATTTTCCAAAGAGGAATTCAAGAGAAGACCCCTCCATAATGAATTATTGCAGCAGGTGATACGTCTCCGACGTATCGATATTTTATAATGTTCCATGCCACATTATTGATGATATCTACATGTTTTGTACACATTATATGTCATATTTATGCGTTTTCCGGAACTAACCTATTGACGAGATGCCGAAGGGCCAGCTCCTGTTTTCTCGCCGTTTTTGGTTCCGAAATCCTAGTAAGGAAATATTCTCGAATCGGACGAAATCAAGGCCCAAAGCATCCTATTTTTCCACGAAGCTTCCGAACACCCGAGAGTCGCGCAGGGGGGCCACCGGGCCCCTGCATGACAGGGTGGCGCGGCCTAGGGGGCGCGCCCCCTAGTGTGTCACCGCCTCGTCGCCTCTCCGACTCCGCCTCTTCGCCTATAAAAATGTCCCCGACCTAAAACTTCGAGACGAAAAGCCACGGCACGATAAACCTTCCAGAGCCGCCGCCATCGCGAAGCCAAGATCTGGGGGACAGGAGTCTCTGTTCCGGCACGCCGCCGGGACGGGGAAGTGCCCCCGGAAGGCTCCTCCATCGACACCACCGCCACCTTCATCAACGCTGCTGTCTCCCATGAGGAGGGAGTAGTTCTCCGTCGAGGCTCGGGGCTGTACCGGTAGCTATGTGGTTAATCTCTCTCCTATGTGCTTCAATACAATAATCTCATGAGCTGCCTTACATGATTGAGATTCATATGATGATGCTTGTAATCTAGATGTCATTGTGCTAGTCAAGTGGATTTTACTTATGTGATCTCCGGAGACTCCTTGTCCCACGTGTGTAAAGGTGACAGTGTGTGCACCGTGTGGGTATCTTAGGCTATATTTCACAGAATACTTATTCACTGTTATGATGGCATAATGAAGTGCTTATTTATATCTCTTTATGATTGCAATGTGTTTTGTATCACAATTTATCTGTGTGCTACTCTAGTGATGTTATTAAAGTAGTTTATTCCTCCTGCACGGTGTAATGGTGACAGTGTGTGCATCGTGTAGTACTTAGCGTAGGCTATGATTGTGATCTCTTGTAGATTATGAAGTTAACTATTGCTATGATGGTATTGATGTGATCTATGCCTCCTTTCGTAGTGTGAAGGTGACAGTGTGCATGCTATGTTAGTACTTGGTTTGGTTATGTTGATCCGTTATGCACTCTAAGGTTATTTAAACATGAACATTGAATATTGTGGAGCTTGTTAACTCCGACATTGAGGGTTCGTGTAATCCTACACGCTAGTGGTGTTCATCATCCAACAAGAGGGTGTAGAGTCTAGCATCTATCTATTTATTCTGTTATGTGATCAATGTTGAGAGTGTCCACTAGTGAAAGTATGATCCCTAGGCCTTGTCCCTAAATACCGTTATCGCCGCTTGTTTATCGTTTTATCGCATTTATACTCGCCCGCAATATTACCACCATCAACCAGCTCCGGACAAGCAAAGCACTTTTCTCGGTGCCGTTGCTACTGCTCGCATTTATTCATACCACCCGTATTTCACTATCTCTTCACCGAACTAGTGCACCTATTAGGTGTGTTGGGGACACAAGAGACTTCTTGCTTTGTGGTTGCAGGGTTGCATGAGAGGGATATCTTTGACCTCTTCCTCCCTGAGTTCGATAAACCTTGGGTGATCCACTTAAGGGAAACTTGCTACTGTTCTACCAACATCTGCTCTTGGAGGCCCAACACTGTCTACAAGAATAGAAGCTCCCGTAGACATCAAGCTATTTTCTAGCGCCGTTGCCGGGGAGGAAAGGTAAAAGGCTCTCATACTCCGGTCCCAGGTAAAGTACTTTTCTGGCGCCGTTGTGTGTGTGCTCGAAGCTATTTCCTTTAGATCCCGCAATTGCATCTTTTTGTTTCTTGTTTACACTAGTTTGGCATAATGGACAACAATGAGCTTCTTATTCTATTTCCTGATTTAAGACATGGATGGTTTGATGCGAAAATTAAAAAACCCATGGAACATATTAGCATGAATACTTTGAATACCATTGTTGCTAATGATATGGAAAATTCTAAGCTTGGGGAAGCTGGTTTTGATGAGCATGATCTTTTTAGTCCCCCAAGCATTGAGGAGAAAATTTACTTTGATGATACTTTGCCTCCCATATATGATGATTATAATGATAGTAGTCTTTTGATGCCACCTGTTATGGAGGATAAATTTAATTATGATTACAATATGCCTCCTATATTTGATGATAGCTACTTTGTTGAATTTGCTCCCACTATTACTAATAAAATTGATTATGCCTATGTGGAGAGTAATAATTTTATGCATGAGACTCATGATAAGAATGCTTTATGTGATAGTTATATTGTTGAGTTTGCTCATGATGCTACTGAAAGTTATTATGAGAGAGGAAAATATGGTTGTAGAAATTTTCATGTTACTAAAATGCCTCTCTATGTGCTGAAATTTTTGAAGCTACACTTGTTTTATCTTCCTATGCTTGTCACTTTGCTCTTCATGAACTTGTTTATTTACAAGATTCCTATGCATAGGAAGCATGTTAGACTTAAATGTGTTTTGAATTTGCCTCTTGATGCTCTCTTTTGCTTCAAATACTATTTCTTGCGAGTGCATCATTAAAACCGCTCGAGCCCATCTTAATGACTATAAAGAAAGAACTTCTTGGGAGATAACCCATGTGTTTATTTTGCTACAGTACTTTTATTTTGTATTTGTGTCTTCGAAGTTGTTACTACTGTAGCAACCTCTCCTTATCTTAGTTTTGTTGCATTGTTGTGCCAAGTAAAGTCTTTGATAGTAAGGTTCATACTAGATTTGGATTACTGCGCAGAAACGTATTTTTTGCCGTCACGAATCTGGGCCTAATTCTCTGTAGGCAACTCAGAAAATTATGCCAATTTACGTGAGTGATCCTCAGATATGTACGCAACTTTCATTCAATTTGGGCATTTTCATTTGAGCAAGTCTGGTGCCTCGATAAAATCCATCTTTATGGACTGTTCTGTTTTGACAGATTCTGCCTTTTATTTCGCATTGCCTCTTTTGCTATGATGGATGAATTTCTTTGTTCCATTAATGTCCAAGTAGCTTTATGCAATGTCCAGAAGTGTTAAGAATGATTGTGTCACCTCTGAACATGTTAATTTTTATTGTACACTAACCCTCTAATGAGTTATTTCGAGTTTGGTGTGGAGGAAGTTTTCAAGGATCAAGAGAGGAGAATGATGCAATATGATCAAGGAGAGTGAAAGCTCTAAGCTTGGGGATGCCCCCGTGGTTCACCCCTGCATATTCTAAGAAGACTCAAGCGTCTAAGCTTGGGGATGCCCAAGGCATCCCCTTCTTCATCGACAATATTATCAGGTTCCTCCCCTGAAACTATATTTTTATTCCATCACATCTTATGTACTTTGCTTGGAGCGTCGGTTTGTTTTTGTTTTTTTTGTTTTGTTTGAATAAAATGGATGCTAGCATTCATTGTGTGGGAGAGAGACACGCTCCGCTGTTGCATATGGACAAATATGTCCTTAGGCTTTACTCATAGTATTCATGGCGAAGGTTGAATCTTCTTCGTTAAATTGTTATATGGTTGGAATTGGGAAATGATACATGTAGTAATTCTAAAATGTCTTGAATAATTTGATACTTGGCAATTGTTGTGCTCATGTTTAAGCTCTTGCATCATATACTTTGCACCCATTAATGAAGAAACACCTAGAGCTTGCTATATTTGGTTTGCATATTTGGTCTCTCTAAAGTCTAGATAATTTCTAGTATTGAGTTTTGAACAACAAGGAAGACGGTGTAGAGTCTTATAATGTTTACAATATGTCTTTTATGTGAGTTTTGCTGCGCCGGTTCATCCTTGTGTTTGTTTCAAATAACCTTGCTAGCCTAAACCTTGTATCGAGAGGGAATACTTCTCATGCATCCAAAATCCTTGAGCCAACCACTATGCCATTTGTGTCCACCATACCTACCTACTACATGGTATTTCTCCGCCATTCCAAAGTAAATTGCTTGAGTGCTACCTTTAAAATTTCCATTCTTTACCTTTACAATATATAGCTCATGGGACAAATAGCTTAAAAACTATTGTGGTATTGAATATGTACTTATGCACTTTATCTCTTATTAAGTTGCTTGTTGTGCGATAACCACGGCTGCGACTCCGATGGTTGCGCGATGTGATTCAACAAAAACAATTTTCAAAAAGAAAACTACTGATACCAGGATTTTAATTTATATGAGACTCACGGATTTGAAGATAGCTAAAACTAGATTCAAATTTAAAATTAAACTTACAGATTCGAAAATTCTATAATTAGAAAAACTAGTACCAATACATAGATCTTTTAATTACGAATTCAAAGCAAGAAATAAAATCTAAAACGGAGCTCTAGATTTAAAGATATAAAATTTTGAAGTTTTCACCAGAGCATGAGCTAGCTCATTGGAACTGATCGATTGGATCGTGGCATTACAGGCGAGAAAAAAAAAAACATTGCACGACATGTGCACCGATTCTCTGATACGTATAAATAAAGCTAGCTCTATACGGAGTGTTACCAGGTGACGGTGGACGACGGAGGAGATGGTCGCGGCGGTCGTGCAAGCTTGGAATTAACAACAGGAGAGAGGAAGTGTTAGAAGCTGGTGTAGTCGACTCGTCTTCAAACCTTCAACTCCGGCGAGATCTATTTGGTGGTAGAGGACATCGGGATTGAGCGATTTCGGGAAAAACGGAACGGGGAGGCGGAGGCGGTATTTATGGTGAGATTTTCGTGGAGTAGGGGTCACGAATTTGAACAGAATCGTTGTGATTTTCTGAGGATTTGAGTCGGTTCAGCCGTCGCGTGTTAATATGGAACTCAGACAGAGGTTGAAGACGATACGCAGGGTCCGGCTGGCAGGAAAAAGAAACAAAAGAGAACGGCAGTTTGCTTTCGCTGCGCTGCCTAGCTGGGCCGGTCTAGGCCGATGCGGCTCTTCCGCGCGTGTGCGTGGGATGGACCTGGTGAGGCCGTTTCAGGTGCACGTATGTCACGTTCCATCCTTCCCTCTTATTCAAATGTTTCTAACTCTAAACTGGATCAAACAAAACTGTTAGATTTTCATAATTCAAAAAAAATAGTGATTTAAGATAATTATGAACATATTTCCTGTTCAATATAATTTAAAATTATTTTGCATTTTCTAAGTGCTACTTTATAACTTCTTCTCTCTATTCTTTCCTTTTTTATCTCTCTTTCCCTTCACTCCAACTTCCTCCTCTCTTTTCATTCAAAATTTCAATCAAAGTCAAACAATTCAATCAATTTAATAAAAAAAAATTACATTCCAAAATTAGGAAAATTTTGGGATGTTACAGACTACCACCCTTAAAAGAAATCTCGTCCTCGAGATTCGAGAAGGCTAGAAAGAAAAGGTTTGGGATAGACTAGGTTGCTACCACCCTTAAAATGGATCTTCCTTGGTGTTGCCAAGATTCTATGGTTTCACTCTGTAGTCTCGTCTTATGTTGGTAGCTCTATCTTTTGGACTTCTTTAAAGCTCCTATCTTCAGGATGTCTTAATGTCGTTGTCTTGTCTTGCACATATGGATGAACATGTGAGGTTGTCTTGGTACCACCTTGATGTGATGATTGGTTCATGTTGGACTTCAAAGGCTTTCTTCTTAGGACACCATGTTGAGTGATCTTCTCCGGGTTTCAATTAAGATAGAAGATTATTTTCTTTGTGTCTGTTGTTTTGTAGTCCTTCTCCATGTTTTCGACGTTCTTCTGGTCTCCAAGTCTTATCCACATCGTGAATCCATTGTCTCGGTGTTTAATATAGGGGAGAATAGACTATAGAAAAGAGAGATAAAGATATATTGGTACCCCATACAAACAACTTTATTTTAAAATTTGTTGTTATTGTCAACAAAATAATAAGAATGACAATGCACATTTTATCGCTCCTAATGTTGTAGCGGAGTCTATCTAGGTTTGGTTCCTAATAGGGAACTTGAAATCTTCATAGTCATCAAAAGTCTTGAGAAGTTCGTTTGTAGTCTTCTAGTCTTCTGAATCTTCATAGTACTTCAAGGTCTTCGGAGTATTGAGTAGACTATCATTGAAGCTTCATTGGCGGGAACATCGTAGATCTGACTTGGTATAAGATATCATCTTGAGAAGTCTCTTGAGGTGGATAATGATCAACTATTAATTTTGAAGAGAGAAGGAATTAGATATTTTTCACTAAGATAGAAGATAAGTAGTACTAGAGTATTTCATAAATTACTTAGAAATTGTTAGTTCTAAGGTTTTCCATGGCTAAGGTCACGTCCTACAGTCAACATGTGCTCTGATACCATTACCCCCCTCATATTCCCCTCACCCTCCCCCCACATCCCACATTTTCCTTCCACTCCTTTATCTTCTCACATATATTTTTATCTTTCCTTTCTCGCCTCATCTTCCCCTCCTACTTTCCTCTCCTACTACTCTTTCTCTTCCACACATTTCTTTCATCACTCTCTTTTTTACTTCTACTCTTCTTCTCTTCCTCTCACCTTTCTATCCTATCTTTCTTTATCTTCTACCTCCCATCTCCACCATCTCCTCTTCCTCATCCTCCATCTCGCCCATCTACTCTCCATTCTCATCTCCTTTCCTCCCATCTCTCCCCCCCCCCCTCACTCTCTTACTCTTTATTCCCTCTACTTATTATCCTCTCCCTCTCTCATTTTCTTCATCCTCTCCATATTTCCATTTCTCCTCCATCTCTCTCTTTTTCACCTCCTCCCCTCTTTTTTTTCCTCTCTATCCCTCAAATCTCTCCTCATTCCTCCCCCTCCCTCTCTCTCTCTCCTCATTCTTCAATCTCCTCTCTCTCTTTTCTCCTTTCATTTATCTTTTCATTCAAAATTTCAATCAAAGTCAAACAATTCAATCAACTTAATAAAAAAAATTACATTCCAAAATTAGGAAAATTTTGGGATGTTACACCTACCTACTACATGGTATTTCTCCGCCATTCCAAAGTAAATTGCTTGAGTGCTACCTTTAAAATTTCCATTCTTTACCTTTACAATATATAGCTCATGGGACAAATAGCTTAAAAACTATTGTGGTATTGAATATGTACTTATGCACTTTATCTCTTATTAAGTTGCTTGTTGTGCGATAACCATGTTTTCTGGGGACGCCATCAACTACTCTTTGTTGAATATCATGTGAGTTGCTATGCATGTCCGTCTTGTCCGAAGTAAGGGAGATCTACCACTTTAATGGTTAGAGCATGCATATTGTTAGAGAAGAACATTGGGCCGCTAACTAAAGCCATGAATCATGGTGGAAGTTTCAGTTTTGGACATATATCCTCAATCTCATATGAGAACACTAATTGTTGCTACATGCTTATGCATTAAAGAGGAGTCCATTATCTCGTTGTCCATGTTGTCCCGGTATGGATGTCTAAGTTGAGAATAATCAAAAGCGAGAAATCCAAAATGCGAGCTTTCTCCTTAGACCTTTGTACAGAGCGGCATGGAGGTACCCCTTTGTGACACTTGGTTAAAACATGTGTATTGCGATGATCCGGTAGTCCAAGCTAATTAGGACAAGGTGCGGGCACTATTAGTATACTATGCATGAGGCTTGCAACTTGTGAGATATAACTTACATGATACATATGCTTTATTACTACCGTTGACAAAATTGTTTCTTGTTTTCAAAACCAAAGCTCTAGCACAAATATAGCAATCGATGCTTTCCTCTTTGAAGGACCTTTCTTTTACTTTTATGTTGAGTCAGTTCACCTATTTCTCTCCACCTCAAGAAGCAAACACTTTTGTGAACTGTGCATTGATTCTTACATACTTGCTTATTGCACTTGTTATATTGCCTTGCATTGACAACTATCCATGAGATATACATGTTACAAGTTGAAAGAAATCGCTAAAAATTAATCTTCCATTGTGTTGCTTCAATACCTTTACTTTGAATTATTGCTTTATGAGTTAACTCTTATGCAAGACTTATTGATGCTTGTCTTTAAGTACTATTCATGAAAAGTCTTTGCTTTATGATTCAGTTGTTTACTCATGTCATTACCATTGTTTTGATCGCTGCATTCATTACATGTGTTTACAATAGTATGATCAAGGTTATGATGGCATGTCACTCCGTAAATTATATTTGTTATCGTTTACCCGCTCGGGATGAGCAGGAACTAAGCTTGGGGATGCCGATACGTCTCCGACGTATCGATAATTTCTTATGTTCCATGCCACATTATTGATGATATCTACATGTTTTGTACACATTATATGTCATATTTATGCGTTTTCCGGAACTAACCTATTGACGAGATGCCGAAGGGCCAGCTCCTCGTTTTCTCGCTGTTTTTGGTTCCGGAAATCCTAGTAAGGAAATATTCTCGAATCGGACGAAATCAAGGCCCAAGCATCCTATTTTTCCACGAAGCTTCCGAACACCCGAGAGTCGCGCAGGGGGGCCACCGGGCCCCTAGATGATAGGGTGGCGCGGCCTAGGGGGGCACCCCTAGTGTGTCACCGCCTCGTCGCCTCTCCGACTCCGCCTCTCGCTCATAAAAAGGTCCCCGACCTAAAACTTCGAGACGAAAAGCCACGGTACGAGAAACCTTCCGCAGCCGCCGCCATCGCGAAGCCACGATCCGGGGGAGAGGAGTCTCCGTTCCGGCACGCCGCCGGACGGGGAAGTGCCCCCGAAGGCTCCTCCATCGACACCACCGCCACCTTCATCAACGCTGCTGTCTCCCATGAGGAGGGAGTAGTTCTCCATCGAGGCTCGGGGCTATAACGGTAGCTATGTGGTTAATCTCTCTCCTATGTGCTTCAATACAATAATCTCATGAGCTGCCTTACATGATTGAGATTCATATGATGATGCTTGTAATCTAGATGTCATTGTGCTAGTCAAGTGGATTTTACTTATGTGATCTCCTGGAGACTCCTTGTCCCACGTGTGTAAAGGTGACAAGCAGTGTGCACCGTGTGGGTCTCTTAGGCTATATTTCACGTAATACTTATTCACTCGTTATGAATGGCATAGTGAAGTGCTTATTTATATCTCTTTATGATTGCAATGTGTTTTGTATCACAATTTATCTCGTGTGCTACTCTAGAGATGTTATTAAAGTAGTTTATTCCTCCCGCACGGTGTAATGGTGACAAGTGTGTGCATCGTGTAGTACTTGGCGTAGGCTATGATTGTGATCTCTTGTAGATTATGAAGTTAACTATTGCTATGATGGTATTGATGTGATCTATGCCTCCTTTCGTAGTGTGAAGGTGACAGTGGTGCATGCTATGTTAGTACTTGGTTTGGTTATGTTGATCCGTTATGCACTCTAAGGTTATTTAAACATGAACATTGAATATTGTGGAGCTTGTTAACTCCGCATTGAGGGTTCGTGTAATCCTACACAGCTAGTGGTGTTCATCATCCAACAAGAGGGTGTAGAGTCTAGCATCTATCTATTTATTTTGTTATGTGATCAATGTTGAGAGTGTCCACTAGTGAAAGTATGATCCCTAGGCCTTGTTCCTAAATACTGCTATCGCTGCTTGTTTACTGTTTTACTGCATTTATACTGCCTGCAATATTACCACCATCAACCAGTCCTGGACATCAGCACTTTGATACGTCTCCGACGTATCGATAATTTCTTATGTTCCATGCCACATTATTGATGATATCTACATGTTTTATGCACACTTTATGTCATATTCGTGCATTTTCTGGAACTAACCTATTAACAAGATGCCGAAGAGCCGCTTGCTGTTTTCTGTTGTTTTTGGTTTCGAAATCCTAGTAATGAAATATTCTCGGAATTGGACGAAATCAAGACCCAGTGGTCCTATTTTGCCACGAAGCTTCCGAAGACCGAAGAGGAGTCGAAGTGGGGCCACGAGGGGCCGCCACCATAGGGCGGCGCGGCCCGTGCCTTGGCCGCGCCGACCCGTGGTGTGGGGCCCTCGTGTGGCCCCCACGTTGCCCTTCCGCCTACTTAAAGCCTCCGTCGCGAAACCCCCGATGCGAAAAAACCACGATACGGAAAACCTCACCGAGACGCCGCCGCCGCCAATCCCATCTCGGGGATTCTCGGAGATCTCCTCCGGCACCCCGCCGAGAGGGGATTCATCTCCCGGAGGACTCTACACCGCCATGGTCGCCTCCGGAGTGATGAGTGAGTAGTTCACCCCTCGGACTACGGGTCCATAGCAGTAGCTAGATGGTTGTCTTCTCCTCATTGTGCTTCATTGTTGGATCTTGTGAGCTGCCTAACATGATCAAGATCATCTATCCGTAATACTCTATGTTGTGTTTGTCGGGATCCGATGGATAGAGAATACCATGTTATGTTAATTATCAAGTTATTACATATGTGTTGTTTATGATCTTGCATGCTCTCCGTTATTAGTAGAGGCTCTGCCAAGTTTTTGCTCTTAACTCCAAGAGGGAGTATTTATGCTCGATAGTGGGTTCATGCCTCGCATTGACACCGGGACAAGGATGTGAAAGTTCTAAGGTTGTGCCGTGTCTGTTGCCACTAGGGATAAAACATTGGCGCTATGTCTAAGGATGTAGTTGTTGATTACATTACGCACCATACTTAATGCAATTGTCCGTTGCTTTGCAACTTAATACCGGAAGGGGTTCGGATGATAACCTCGAAGGTGGACTTTTTAGGCATAGATGCAGCTTGGATGGCGGTCTATGTACTTTGTCGTAATGCCCAATTAAATCTCACCGTACTTATCATGACATGTATGTTCATTGTTATGCCCTCTCTATTTGTCAATTGCCCGACCGTAATTTGTTCACCCAACATGCTTTTATCTTATGGGAGAGACACCTCTAGTGAACTCGTGGACCCCGGTCCATTCTTTAATACCGAAATACAAATCTGCCGCAATACTTGTTCTTTACTCGTTTTCTTGCAAACAATCATCTTCCACACAATACGGTTAATCCTTTGTTACAAGCAGCTCAGTGAGATTGACAACCTCACCGTTTCGTTGGGGCAAAGTACTTTGGTTGTGTTGTGCAGTTCCACGTTGGCGCCGGATCTCCGGTGTTGCGCCGCACTACATCCCGCCGCCATCAACCTTCAACGTGCTTCTTGGCTCCTCCTGGTTCGATAAACCTTGGTTTCTTTCTGAGGGAAAACTTGCTGCTGTGCGCATCATACCTTCCTCTTGGGGTTCCCCAATGAACGTGTGAAATACACGCCATCAAGCTCTTTTTCTGGCGCCGTTGCCGGGGAGATCAAGACAGGCTGCAAGGGGAGTCTCCACTTCCCAATCTCTTTACTTTGTTTTTGTCTTGCTTTATTTTATTTACTACTTTGTTTGTTGCATTATATCAAAACACAAAAAAATTAGTTACTAGCTTTACTTTATTTACTGTCTTGCACTCTATATCAAAAACACAAAAAAATTAGTTACTTGTTTTACTTTACTTAATATCATGCAAGTTTTTATTTCACTAGTTAAGCATAATGGAAAACAACAAAAATATGAGAGATCTTTATGAACTTTATCTTGAATTAGGACATGATGTGTTTGAAGAGAGAATTAAAAAACCCATGGAACTTTATATGCATGCTAATGGGAATGTTATTACTATGGATGCTTTGAACACCATTGTTGCTAATGCTATGGAAAATTCTAAGCTTGGGGAAGCTGGCTCGATGAGCATGATCTTTTTAGTCCCCCAAGCATTGAGGAGAAAATTTTCTTTTATGATTACAATATGCCTCCTATATATGATGATAGCCACTTTGTTGAATTTGCTCCCACTACAACTAATAAAATTGATTATGCTTACGTGGAGAGTAATAATTTTATGCATGAGACTCATGATAAGAATGCTTTATGTGATAGTTACATTGTTGAGTTTGCTCATGATGCTACTGAAAATTATTATGAGAGAGGAAAATATGGGGTTAGAAATTTTCATGTTACTAAAACACCTCCCTATGTGCTGAAATTTTTGAAGCTACACTTGTTTTATCTTCCTATGTTTGTTACTTTGCTCTTCATGAACTTGTTTATTTACAAGATTCCTATGCATAGGAAGCATTTTAGACTTAAATGTGTTTTGAATTTGCCTCTTGATGCTCTCTTTTGCTTCAAATACTATTTCTTGCGAGTGCATCATTAAAACTGCTGAGCCCATCTTAATGTCTATAAAGAAAGAACTTCTTGGGAGATAACCCATGTGTTATTTTGCTACAGTACTTGGTTTTTATTTTGTGTCTTGGAAGTTTTTTACTACTGTAGCAACCTCTCCTTATCTTACTTTTATGTTTTGTTGTGCCAAGTAAAGTCTTTGATAGTAAAGTAAGTACTAGATTTGGATTACCGCGCAGTTCCAGATTTCTTTGCTGTCACGAATCTGGGTCTACCTCCCTGTAGGTAGCTCAGAAAATTAAGCCAATTTACGTGCATGATCCTCAGATATGTACGCAACTTTCATTCAATTTGGGCATTTTCATTTGAGCAAGTCTGGTGGCCTAATAAAATCCATCTTTACGGACTGTTCTGTTTT
>NC_061511.1:177027362-177049576 GCF_022539505.1 Lolium rigidum | reverse complement strand
AGCACAAATGAATAAGACACAAAAAAGGTCTACAATATCGACTGATTTGTGAGGGAGAGAGAGGAGAGCAATGTAACACAACAACAAACATAACAGACAGAGGATCTCTTTGCACACAGCTTCTATCTGCTTCGCTTTGAACTAAAGATGAAGCTTTGGACTACTTTAAAATTTATAAGGCCGAAGTTGAAAATCAACTAGAGAGAAAGATCAAGCGTCTTAGGTCGGATCGTGGTGGTGAATATTTTCCTAAGATCTTTGATGAATTCTGTGAGGAACATGGCATTATTCATGAGAGGACGCCTCCCTATTCGCCCCAATCAAACGGGGTTGCCGAGAGGAAAAACCGCCCGCCTGGCGACTTGGTGAATTTCATGTTAGCCACTTGCTGGTTTATCAAAGGCATGGTGGGGGGAGGCTTTGTTGACTTCATGTCATGTCCTGAATAGAGTTCCTAACAAGAATAAAGATAAAACCCCTTACGAGGAGTGGGCTGGGAGAAAACCATCACTTTCGTATTTGCGCACATGGGGATGTTTGGTGAAAGTCAATATTCCAATTACTAAGAAGCGCAAACTCGGACCAAAGATAGTGGATTGTATCTTTCTAGGTTATGCTCCATGGAGTGTAGGCTATAGATTTTTAGTAGTTCAATCTGAGGTACCAGATATGCATGTTGATACTATTATGGAATCTCGTGATGCAACATTTTTTGAGAATATGTTTCCTATGAAAGATATGCATAGTATTGCTAGAATTTCTACTGAGATAATTCATGAATCTAGTACATCTAATGAGTATTTTGAACAATCACATGAGAGTGTTACTGAGAAGGATGACAATGAAGCTCCTAAACGGAGCAAGAGACAGAAGATTGAAAAATCCTTTGGTGATGATTTCATTGTGTACCTTGTGGATGATACTCCCACGTCCATTGAAGAAGCATATGCATCTCCATATGTAGATGACTGGAAAGAAGCTATCCATAATGAGATGTTCTCGATTCTTTCTAATGAAACTTGGGAGCTATCAGAACGACCCCATGGATGCAATCCTGTGGGCTGCAAATGGGTGTCCAAGAAGAAGCTAAGACCTGATGGTACTATTGAGAAGTAGAAGGCACGGCTTGAAGCTAAAGGCTACACATAGAGAGAAGGCGAAGATTACTTCGACACCTATTCACCTGTCGCTAGATGATGGCGTGTAACTCACACGTTCGTTGGGAACCCCAAGAGGAAGGTATGATGCGCACAACAACAAGTTTTCCCTCAGAAAGAAACCAAGGTTTATCGAACCAGGAGGAGCCAAGAAGCACGTTGAAGGTTGATGGCGGCGGGATGTAGTGCGGCGCAACACCGGAGATTCCGGCGCCAACGTGGAACCTGCACAACACAACCAAAGTACTTTGCCCCAACGAAACGAGTGAGGTTGTCAATCTCACCGGCTTGCTGTAACAAAGGATTAACCGTATTGTGTGGAAGATGATTGTTTGCAAGAAAACGAGTAAAACAAGTATTGCGGCAGATTTGTATTTTAGTATAAAAGAATGGACCGGGGTCCACAGTTCACTAGAGGTGTCTCTCCCATAAGATAAAAGCATGTTGGGTGAACAAATTACGGTCGGGCAATTGACAAATAGAGAGGGCATAACAATGCACATACATGTCATGATAAATATAGTGAGATTTAATTGGGCATTACGACAAAGTACATAGACCGCCATCCAGCTGCATCTATGCCTAAAAAGTCCACCTTCGAGGTTATCATCCGAACCCCTTCCGGTATTAAGTTGCAAAGCAACGAGACAATTGCATTAAGTATGGTGCGTAATGTAATCAACAACTACATCCTTAGACATAGCATCAATGTTTTATCCCTAGTGTCAACGAGCACATCCACAACCTTAGAACTTTCCGTCCATTGTCCCGGATATCAATGGAGGCATGAACCCACTATCGAGCATAAATACTCCCTCTTGGAGTTAAGAGCAAAAACTTGGCCAGAGCCTCTACTAATAACGGAGAGCATGCAAGATCATAAACAACACATAGGTAATAACTTGATAATTAACATAACATAGTATTCTCTATCCATCGGATCCCGACAAACACAGCATATAGTATTACAGATAGATGATCTTGATCATGTTAGGCAGCTCACAAGATCCAACAATGAAGCATAATGAGGAGAAGACAACCATCTAGCTACTGCTATGGACCCATAGTCCAGGGGTGAACTACTCACTCATCACTCCGGAGGCGACCATGGCGGTGAAGAGTCCTCCGGGAGATGAATCCCCTCTCCGGCAGGGTGCCGGAGGAGATCTCCAGAATCCCCCGAGATGGGATTGGCGGCGGCGGCGTCTCTGGAAGGTTTTCCGTATCGTGGCTCTCGGTACTGGGGGTTTCGTGACGGAGGCTTTAAGTAGGCGGAAGGGCAACGCGGGGGCCACATGAGGGCCCCACACCATAGGTCGGCGCGGCCAGGGCCTGGGCCGCGCCGCCCTAGTGTGGCGGCGCCTCGTGGCCCCACTTCGACTCCTCTTCGGTCTTCCGGAAGCTTCGTGGCAAAATAGGACCCCGGGCGTTGATTTCGTCCAATTCCGAGAATATTTCGTTACTAGGATTTCTGAAACCAAAAACAGCAGAAAACATCAACTAGCTCTTCGGCATCTTGTTAATAGGTTAGTTCCAGAAAATGCACGAATATGACATAAAGTGTGCATAAAACATGTAGATTTCATCAATAATGTGGCATGGAACATAAGAAATTATCGATACGTCGGAGACGTATCACTAGACTTACCACCATTCGAGTACTACTGTCCATGGCTGCCTCCTATGGTCTTATCGTTCATCAAATGGACGTAAAGACATCTTTTCTTAATGGAGAGTTGGAAGGGGAAATCTATATGGATCAGCCTGATGGGTTTGTAGTAAAAAGTGAAGAAAGAAAGGTGTGTGATGACCCACAAGTATAGGGGATCGCAACAGTCTTCGCGGGAAGTAAAACCCAATTTATTGATTCGACACAAGGGGAGACAAAGAATACTTGAAAGCCTTAACAGCGGAGTTGTCAATTCAGCTGCACACTGGAAACGGACTTGCTCGCAAGAGTTTATCGATAGTAACAGTTTTATAGTAGTAGCGGTAGTAAAATAACGACGAGCGAGTAACAAAGACAGCAGTAGTGATTATAGTAAACAGCAGGATTAAAATACTGTAGGCACGGGGACGGATGAACGGGCGTTGCATGGATGAGAGAAACTCATGTAACAATCAAGCAGGGGCATTTGCAGATAATAATAAAACGATATCCAAGTACTAATCAATCAATAGGCATGTGTTCCAATTATAGTCGTACGTGCTCGCAATGAGAAACTTGCACAACATCTTTTGTCCTACCAGCCGGTGGCAGTTCGGGCCTCTAGGGAAACTATCGGATATTAAGGTACTCCTTTTAATAGAGTACCGGAGCAAAGCATTAACACTCCGTGAACACATGTGATCCTCACATCACTACCATCTCCTCCGGTTGTCCCGATTTCTGTCACTTCGGGGCCATTGGTTCCGGACAGCGACATGTGTATACAACTTGCAGGTAAGACCATAAACAATGAATATCATTATGAAACAATAACATGTTCAGATCTGAGATCATGGCACTCGGACCCTAGTGACAAGCATTAAGCACAACAAGTTGCAACAATATCATAAAAGTAACATCTACGGATACTAGGCATTATGCCCTAACAATCTTATGACTATTACATGACCAATCTCATCCAATCCCTACCATCCCCTTCAGCCTACAGCGGAGAAATTACTCACACATGGATGGGGGAAACATGGCTGGTCGATGGAGAGGCATCGGTGGTGATGATGGCGATGATCTCCTCCAATTCCCCGTCCCGGCGGAGTGCCAGAACGGAGACTTCTGGCTCCCGAGACGGAGTTTCGCGATGTGGCGGCGTTCTGGAGGGTTTCTGGCGACTTCGACTCTTCTCTGTGCGTTTTTAGGTCGAGGGCAATAAGTAGTCCGAAGGAGGGCGTCGGAGGCCAGCCGAGGGGGCCACACCATAGGGCCGCGCGGGCCCCCCCTAGGCCGCGCCGCCTTATGGTGTGGGGCCCTCAGGCCTCCACTTGATTTGTCCTTCTGGCTCCGTGAGTTTTCTGGGAAAATAGGGCCTTCTGTCAAAATCCCGAGGTTTTTCCTGAAAGTTGGATTTCTGCACAAAAACGAGACACCGGAACGGTTCTGCTGAAAACAGCGTTAGTACGTGTTAGTTGCATCCAAAATACACAAATTAGAGGCAAAACAATAGCAAAAGTGTTCGGGAAAGTAGATACGTTTTGGACGTATCAACTCCCCCAAGCTTAGCTTATTGCTTGTCCTCAAGCAATTCAGTTAATAACTGAGCGATAAAAGAACTTTCACGAACACATTTGCTCATATGATGTATATATTCTCATGATATGGCTAACACTTAGGCAGTTCATAATAAGATACATGCAAATAAGATCATCCAATAGCAATGTCAATCATGGAAAGGTACCAACAATTAATAATAAGCATCATGAATCATGTATATAATCAGGATTGCAATGTTCATAAAAGATTATGATAGAGTGGTATCTCGCTTGCCCATATTTGATCAGCAAAACATAAATGCTCAGGCACCTCTGAAGTTCATAGAGAGACTAGAAATAGTGATTGTCAAAGATAAACGCATCAAAGTTATACCACAATCAATCATATTTTGAGACAAGCATATTATACTAAGAATGACAGTTGTGCTCTCAAGAAAGTGCTCAAAGAAAGGATGGAGACACAACATAAAAGTAAAAGATTGACCCTTCGCAGAGGGAAGCAGGGATTAACATGCGCTAGAGCTTTTCATTTGTAAAGCAGGAGTAAAATTATTTTGAGAGGTGTTTGTTGTTGTCAATGAATGGTAATGGGTACACCAACTACCTCGCCAACCGGACTCCCAAGAGCGGCTCCCATGAATTATTTGCATGTTTATGTGGCACTCCTTCCAACCTTTCTTACACAAACCATGGCTAACCGAATCCTTGGGTGCCTGCCAACAATCACATACCATGAAGGAGTGCCTTTTTAGTTTAGTTTTATTATGATGATGACACTCCCCCCAACCTTTGCTTACACAAGCAATGGCTAACCGAATCCTTCGGTTGCCGTCCAACAATCACAAACCATGGAGGAGTATCTATTTAAGTTAATTAATTTGGGATTGGGAATCCCATTGCCAGCTCTTTTTGCAAAATTATTGGATAAGCGGATGTGCCACTAGTCCATATGAGAGTCCGTCAAAAGTAAATGACAAGGTTGAAAGCTAAACACCACATACTTCCTCATGAGCTATGAAACATAAACACGAATTGAGAAGCATTTTGAAGGTTTTAAAGGTAGCGCATGAGAATTTACTTGGAATGGTTTGAAATGCCATGCATAGGTATTTATGGTGGACACTTTGGAACAACTTGGTTTTCAGGTGTTTGGAAGCACGAGCAACGTTCCCGCTCAGTACAAGTGAAGGCTAGCAAAAGACTAGGAAGCGACAAATCAAGAGAGCAATAACTGTCATAATCATGCTTGCGGCAAAATAAATTAAGTGAGGCATAAAAGTGATACAAGAACTCTGAAGCAATGTAAATCATCGAGGCTTAATTGACTTTTGTTCAGTCATATGCATGCGTGAGCATGTGCCAAGTTAATTCAAACGAATTATTCAGAGGAGGATACCACAATATCATACCTATCTATGAATAAAACAATGCAAGCAAACATCCATAACATGCTACTCATATTAATAAATTGGAGCTAACATGAGAGATCATGAACTACTAGACTTTCTTAAATGACATATACCTCACATGAACCAACTAAACATGCTCACATGGATGAGTATATGTACAAAAATGAAAACAAATAGAGTTCATACCAGCCTCTCACCACAATCAGATTGTCGTAGATCGTCATTATTGCCTTTTCACTTGTGTAGCTTGGATAATATGAAATGAAAACCACGCTCCAGCCACCGAAGACCATTGAACTCATAATGAACTTTACAAACCAAAGAAGAACAGAAAATATTTTTGGTGTTTTCGAATTTGAGAACAAGAACAAAAGGAAACAAGTAAACAAAGCAAAATCTTTTTGGGTTTTCTTATAGCAAACTAGCAATAGCAAATTAAGCGAAACAAATGCAAGAAACCAAGATAAACGAATGATGAAGAGAAACAACAGAAATATTTTTTGGTCTTTTTGTGTTTTAGGAAAGAAACAAAGCAAGAACAAGAAAATGAAAACTAAAAGAAACACAGAAAAGCGAGATGGCAGAAATCTGCCAAAACCTGACAGCAGTACAGAAATAGATTTTTACAAAAATCTTAAGTTGTTCAGCTCGAAAAGTGTTCAACTAATGAAAGTTATATAACAACCTGGGGAACATGCACAAAAATTGTCAGCTCAAAATAACGTTCTGGCTGTGCGCACGAATTTTTCTAGTAACAGTCCAGAATCTGTTTTCAGGCAGCACTTCCCCAAATATCATCTCCCTCTCATTAGAAAACCACTCAAAGAGACTAAACAAGTATGTAAAAGTATCCAGCAATCATAATATGCAAAGAATGAGTGATGCCGGTATACCTCCCCCCAAGCTTAGGCTTTTGGCCTAAGTGGAGATCAACCCCAGTGAGGGTCTGGGTTCCACGCCGGTGGATCATACATGGAGTAGTCATAATAAGGTACCGATGCAGAAGAAAAACGTGGGGGTTCCTCATACCCAGCTTGTGGATGCGAAGAGCTCGCTGCATCGGATGACGAATCGAGGTGTTCCTCGGCCTCCTCCGTGTTGCCTCTTGCACGATGGCTTCCTCCCTCTATGTATGCATTAACGCACTTTCCGTGACTGACCAATCCTCCCTGGAATCAAGGTTAAACGAGAGAAGGTGCGAGGCAATCCTACTAATTTTTCAACTTTCTTAGTTATTGTCCAAGATTTCTTGTAAAATGTTATCCTGTAAGACAGGTTTCTCAAATTAGACGAATCAGAAACAAATTCATGCTTAATCATGGAGACTATGTCAAGTTTCTCTATGGGGAGCTGAATATCAAGATGGTGAGGTTCTACATTATGCATAGCTAATAAGCGAGAGGCGATGAGACCTCCACAAATTCCTCCCTTCTCACGGTTAGTAGCAAGTCTGTTGGCTATCAAAGCACCCAAGCTATAAGTCCTATTACCTTGTAATGCAGCAGCTAGAAAGGCTAGATCCTGGATAGATATTTTATTTCCATTCTTTCTTGCTAGAACGCACTTGGTAATGAAATAAGCAAAGTAATGAATAGCTGGGAAATGAATGCTACTGAGTTTACCACCATCCTCTAAGAAACTTCTTCCATGATAAATCATCTTGAAGAGGTCCAAGAACTCTTGCGGCGATCCCTTTATCTTCTCGCATGATCCCCATTGCGGCACTCTGATTGCTGCACAAAAATCATTGAATGGCAAGTTGACAGTTTTATTATAAATTTTGTACTGAACCATGGGGTTAGATCGTGACCAATTGAATTTAAAATCTTGCACTACTGACATAGTCAGTTTTGCATATTGGCATGGTTCACCATTAACAAAATCATCCAATCCTGCACGAGAGATTAGTCTTTGAACATCTTGTAAAATCCCCGCACTTCTCATAAAATCCACGCATGGGTAATAAGCGGGGTATACTCCTTCTTCTCGGTGAACTCTCATGACCTGTTGCACCTCCAACTCCTGTTGGTTGAGTTGGTGCCTACCCCTTCCATTTTCTGAAATTTTTCAACAAACAATTATAAAACTTGATTTGGTGACATATAATTGAGGGGAACTACCATAGGAACTTGCTAGAGTACTAATCATGCATCAAAACTAGTTTCTACCACTTAGAACAAGCATGCAAGCTCACTAAACATGTTACCTACAGCAGCAAAATATGCAAGATATACTCCACCAAACAAAATTCTATTTGGATAATCGAAGGAGTCACATACCGAAGAGCAAATGTGCCAAATTTCAGACAGAAATCTGGGCTGAGCAAAGAGATCGAGAAATCTGGAGTTCTTGAGCAAAAACACGAGTGAGAGGAAGTTGGTGTCGATTTTTCGGGAGAGAGAAGAGTGTGGAAGGAAAAGATGCCAAAGTGGGGTAAAGGGGGGCCCACACACCAGGGTGGCGCGCCCCCCTTGCAGGCCGCGCCGGCCTGTGGGGTGCCACCCTGGGGTGCCCCACTGGTCATCCCCAGTTGCTCCCAGGTGCCTCGTCGAAAAATAGGACCAACGGTGTAATTTTTGCGAATTTTTGAAAACTTTGAAAAATGCATATTTCTGGGTATTAAGTTTATTATAACTGGCCAGGAAATTTTTTGAAAACTCTAATTAACTAGGGAACTTTGCAAAACAAAAGTGCTACAGCAACTAGAGCAAGTGGAGGAAGAAAGAGATGTTGTTTACCCCCTCTATGCTTATAAAAAGTATTTGTTAACAAGGTTGATCAAGTCTTGCCACCAAATAAATTTTACATAGCATAAGAAGAAATAAACCTCAAATCAATCATGTTACCTTGAATTGTATTGATATGGATTGATGTCTACGGGTGCGGGTGCTTCTATTCTTGTAGACAGTGTTGGGCCTCCAAGAGCAGAGGTTTGTAGAATAGCAGCAAGTTTCCCTTAAGTGGATCACCCAAGGTTTATCGATCTCAGGGAGGAAGAGGTCAAAGATATCCCTCTCATGCAACCCTGCAACCACAAAGCAAGAAGTCTCTTTTATCCCGAACACACCTAATAGGTGCACTAGTTCGGCGAAGAGATAGTGAAATACAGGTGGTATGAATAAATGCGAGCAGTGGCAACGGCACTCGGAAAAGTGCTTTGCCCGGGACGGTAAACAAGCAGTAGTAACGCAGCGGTAGTAACGCAGTAAAACGAGTAAACAAGCAGCGATAGCGATATTTAGGAACAAGGCCTAGGGATTAGACTTTCACTAGTGGACACTCTCAACTTTGATCACATAACAGAATAGATAGATGCATACTCTACACTCTTTTGTTGGATGATGAACACCATTGCGTAGGATTACACGAACCCTCAATGCCGGAGTTAACAAGCTCCACAATTCAATGTTCATATTTAAATAACCTTAGAGTGCATGAAAGATCAACACGACTAAACCAAGTACTAACATAGCATGCACACTCGTCACCTTCACACTATGTAGGAGGAATAGATCACATCAATACCATCATAGCAATAGTTAACTTCATAATCTACAAGAGATCACAATCATAGCCTACGCCAAGTACTAACACGGATGCACACACTCGTCACCATTACACCGTGCGGGAGGAATAAAACTACTTTAATAACATCACTAGAGTAGCACATAGATAAATTGTGATACAAAACACATTGCAATCATAAAGAGATATAAATAAGCACTTCACTATGCCATTCATAACGGTGAATAAGTATTACGTGAAATATAGCCTAAGAGACCCACACGGTGCACACACTTGTCACCTTTACACACGTGGGACAAGGAGTCTCCGGAGATCACATAAGTAAAATTCACTTGACTAGCATAACGACATCTAGATTACAAGCATCATCATATGAATCTCAATCATGTAAGGCAGCTCATGAGATTATTGTATTGAAGTACATAGGAGAGAGCTTAACCACATAGCTACCGGTACATCCCTGAGCCTTGATGGAGAACTACTCCCTCCTCATGGGAGACAGCAGCGTTGATGAAGATGGCGGTGGTGTCGATGGAGGAGCCTTCCGGGGGCACTTCCCCGTCCCGGCGGCGTGCCGGAACGGAGACTCCTGTCCCCCGGATCTTGGCTTCGCGATGGCGGCGGCTCTGGAAGGTTTCTCGTACCGTGGCTTTTTCGTCTCGAGGTTTTAGGTCCAGGGGCTTTATATAGGCGAAGAGGCGGCGTCAGAAGGTCGAAGGGGCGCCGACACTATAGGGGGCGCGGGCCCCCTTTGGCCGCGCCGGCCTAGGGTTTGGTGGGCCTGTGCCCCCTCTCTGGCGGTTCTCGTGTGTTTTGGATGCTTCCGGGCAAAATAGGAACCTGGGCGTTGATTTCGTCCAATTCCGAGAATATTTCGTTACTAGGATTTACGGAACCAAAAACAGCAGAAAACGACAAGCGGCCTTTCGGCATCTCGTCAATAGGTTAGTTCCAGAAAACGCATAAATATGACATAAAGTGTGCATATAACATGTAGATATCATCAATAATGTGGCATGGAACATAAGAAATTATCGATACGTTGGAGACGTATCAGCATCCCCAAGCTTAGTTTCTGCTCGTCCCGAGCAGGTAAACGATAAACAAAGATAATTTCTGGAGTGACATGCCATCATAAACTTGATCATATTGTAAACATATGTAATGAATGCAGCGATCAAAACAATGGTAATGACATGAGTAAACAACTGAATCATAAAGCAATGACTTTTCATGAATAGCACTTTCAAGATAGGTATCAATAAGTCTTGCATAAGAGTTAACTCATAAAGCAATAAATCAAAGTAAAGGTATTTAAGCAACACAAAGGAAGATTAAGTTTCAGCGGTTGCTTTCAACTTGTAACATGTATATCTCATGGATATTGTCAACATTGAGTAATATAACAAGTGAAATATGCAAGTATGTAAGAATCAATGCATAGTTCACACAAGTGTTTGCTTCTTGAGGTGAAGAGAAATAGGTGAACTGACTCAACATAAAAGTAAAAGAAAGGCCCTTCGCAGAGGGAAGCATTGATTGCTATATTTGTGCTAGAGCTTTGGTTTTTGAAAACATAAAGAGAGCATAAAAGTAAAATTTTGAGAGGTGTTTGTTGTTGTCAACGAATGGTAGTGGGCACTCTAACTACCTTATCAACCAGACTTTCAAGAGCGGCTCCCATGAAGGACGTTATCTCTACCAGGAAGGTAGATCATCCCTCTTCTCTTTTGTTTACACCTGTACTTTAGTTTCATTATTTATGGATGACACTCCTCCCAACCTTTTGCTTACACAAGCCATGGCTAACCGAATCCTCGGGTGCCTTCCAACAATCACATACCATGAAGGAGTGTCTATTTGCAAAATTAAGTTGCTTACTCGATGAATCAAAGCAAAACATGTGAAGAGAATTATTAATGCAAGTTAATTAATCGGGTCGGGAACCCCATTGTCGGCTCTTTTTGCAAAATTATTGGATAAGCGGATGAAGCCACTAGTCCATTGTGAAAGTACGTCGAAGTAAATGACAAGATCGAAAGATAAAACACCACATACTTCCTCATGAGCTATAAAACATTGACACAAATCAGAGGTGATAAATTTTGAATTATTTAAAGGTAGCACTCAGGCAATTTACTTTGAAATGGCGGAGAAATACCATGTAGTAGGTAGGTATGGTGGACACAAATGGCATAGCGGTTGGCTCAAGGATTTTGGATGCATGAGAAGTATTCCCTCTCGATACAAGGTTTAGGATAGCAAAGTTATTTGAATCAAACACAAGGATGAACTGGTGCAGCAAAACTCACATAAAAGACATATTGTAAACATTATAAGACTCTACACCGTCTTCCTTGTTGTTCAAACTCAATACTAGAAATTATCTAGACTTTAGAGAGACCAATTATGCAAACCAAATTTTAGCAAGCTCTATGTATTTCTTCATTAATAGGTGCAAAGTATATGATGCAAGAGCTTAAACATGAGCACAACAATTGCCAAGTATCACATTATCCAAGACATTTTACCAATTACTACATGTAGCATTTTCCGTTTCCAACCATATAACAATGAACGAAGCAGTTTCAACCTTCGCCATGAACATTAAAAACTAAGAACACATGTGTTCATATGAACCAGCGGAGCGTGTCTCTCTCCCTCACAAGCATGTATTTATTCAGAGAATGAAAATAACAAAACAAAAATAAAAGCACACAAGACGCTCCAAGTAAAGTACATAAGATGTGACCGAATAAAAATATAGTTTCAAGAGAAGAAACCTGATAATTTGTCGATGAAGAAGGGGATGCCTTGGGCATCCCCAAGCTTAGACAGCTTGAGTCTTCTTGAAATATGCAGGGGCTGAACCACCGGGGCATCCCCAAGCTTAGAGCTTTCACTCTTCTTGATCATAGTATATCATCCTCCTCTCTTGACCCTTGGAAACTTCCTCCACACCAAACTCGAAACAACTCATTAGAGGGTTAGTGTACAATAAAAATTAACATGTTCAGAGGTGACACAATCATTCTTAACACTTCTGGACATTGCATAAAGCTACTGGACATTAATGGATCAAAGAAATTCATCCAACATAGCAAAAGAGGCAATGCGAAATAAAAGGCAGAATCTGTCAAAACAGAACATTTCGTAAAGATGGATTTTATTGAGGCACCAGACTTGCTCAAATGAAAATGCCCAAATTGAATGAAAGTTGCGTACATATCTGAGGATCACTCACGTAAATTGGCATAATTTTCTGAGTTACCTACAGAGAATTAGGCCCAGATTCGTGACAGCAAAGAAATCTGTTTCTGCGCAGTAATCCAAATCTAGTATGAACCTTACTATCAACGACTTTACTTGGCACAAATAGGCACAAAACTAAGATAAGGAGAGGTTGCTACAGTAGTAACAACTTCCAAGACACAAATATAAAATAGAGGTACTGTAGCAAAATAAACACATGGGTTATCTCCCAAGAAGTTCTTTCTTTATAGCCATTAAGATGGGCTCAGCAGTTTTAATGATGCACTCGCAAGAGATAGTATTTGAAGCAAAAGAGAGCATCAAGAGGCAAATTCAAAACACATTTAAGCCTAACATGCTTCCTATGAAAAGGAATCTTGTAAATAAACAAGTTCATGAGGAGCAAAGTAACAAGCATAGGAAGATAGAACAAGTGTAGCTTCAAAAATTTCAGCACATAGAGAGGCATTTTAGTAACATGAAAATTTCTACAACCATATTTTCCTCCCTCATAATAATATCCAGTAGAATCATGATCAAACTCAACAATATAACTATCAAATGAAACATTCTTATCATGAGTCTCATGCATAAAATTATTACTCTCCACATAAGCATAATCAATTTTATTAGTTGTAGTGGGAGCAAATTCAACAAAGTAGCTATCATTATTATTCTCATCAAGTGTAGGAGGCATAGTATAATCACAACAAAATTTACTCTCCATAGTAGGTGGCACCAAAAGACCACTATTATTATAATCATCATAAATAGGAGGCAAAGTATCATCAAAGAAATTTTTTTTCTCAATGCTTGGGGGACTAAAAAGATCATGAAAACCAGCTTCCCCAAGCTTAGAACTTTCTATATTATTATCAACAATGGTGTTCAAAGCGTTCATACTAATATTACTACCAGCATGCAAATAAGGTTCCATAGGTTTTTTAATTTTCGCATCAAACCATCCATGTCTTAAATCAGGAAATAGAATAAGAAGCTCATTTTTGTCCATTATGCCAAACTAGTGTAAACAAGAAACAAAAAGATGCAATTGCAGGATCTAAAGGAAATAGCTTCGAGCACACACACAACGGCGCCAGAAAAATACTTTACCTGGGACCGGAGTATGAGTGCCTTTTACCTTTCCTCCCCGGCAACGGCGCCAGAAAATAGCTTGATGTCTACGGGTGCTTCTATTCTTGTAGACAGTGTTGGGCCTCCAAGAGCAGAGGTTTGTAGAACAGCAGCAAGTTTCCCTTAAGTGGATCACCCAAGGTTTATCGATCTCAGGGAGGAAGAGGTCAAAGATATCCATCTCATGCAACCCTGCAACCACAAAGCAAGAAGTCTCTTGTGTCCCCAACACACCTAATAGGTGCACTAGTTCGGCGAAGAGATAGTGAAATACAGGTGGTATGAATAAATGCGAGCAGTGGCAACGGCACCAGAAAAGTGCTTTGCCCAGGACAGTAAACAAGCAGTAGTAACGCAACAGTAGTAACGCAGTAAAACAGTAAACAAGCAGCGATAGCAGTATTTAGGAACAAGGCCTAGGGATTAGACTTTCACTAGTGGACACTCTCAACTTTGATCACATAACAGAATAGATAGATGCATACTCTACACTCTTTTGTTGGATGATGAACACCATTGCGTAAGATTACACGAACCCTCAATGCCGGAGTTAACAAGCTCCACAATTCAATGTTCATATCTTATATTTACTAATTGGAGGCACCATACAAGACACCACGTTAATCCACATCATCAGAATAATTATGACAATTAGATCTAAATTAATGGTTATGATTAGTCTAAAAGTTGTGATTTACGATGTACCATATAAGTTACATAGTCACGTTACATGTCAGATCTACTAGGCGCGCTTTGATAAGGTATTGCACCAGTTCGGTAAAATCTCTCTGGCCGCGTACAAACTGCCCAAAAAAATCTCACGGTTGCGTGCAAGCCAATCCATCAATAAATTTTTTTTTGGCTGTTCTACTTTCCCCGTTTAACCGCCGCCGTAGATGATCGTGTGTCTCCACGCCTAGAAACAACAAACTCAGTTCTTGCCTGTTGAACTAATGAAGGGATGCTTCTAACTTGATTTTGCCTGCTTGCCGACAGATCGGTAGTAACTCATCTGCCGCATGGAAAACGAATTAGTGGAAGTCTTGCGTGATGTGAGCTGGCAGATTTAAATCTATTTCTTTCTTTATCCCGTATGCTCTAGTCTGTTTCTCATCCGATCTTCCTTTTTTGTTTCACATCCAAACTCACGTTATCTGATCGATCCATCTCATGTTGATTATTTGTTCCGATTGCGTCACCAACAGGTATGTTTTTTTGCATCTTATTACAGTATTAGACCGATCTATTATCTGTCTCACGTTGATTGGTTAGTCTCATGTTTATTTGTTCCCATTGATGTCAGGCTGCAGCAAAATTCTTTTTGAGTATGCTATTGGCTATGTTGATTATAGTTCAAATGCATATCAAGAGGGGGCGTGTTATTCTTTCAAATATGCCACGCAGCAGATGTCGTACGAGCAACCAAAGATTAGATGCATGTCTCCGATGCAGAACGGATCAAATGGTATAATATACATCAAACTATTCAAATGCAAGAAATTAGCTGGTGGAATCACCTACGGTATTACTAGCCGCATAAACTTCGACTTTTATTTACTTCTAATCGTGGATTGATCATTGGCATGTAATTATAGGAGTTTAGACTCATGGAGTACGTCCTTTTTTTGAACAGCTTGGAGTACGTGCTGGTGGTGGCATATGCGGACTACTATGACAACTTGCACCGGCTGCGAGGAAAATAATAGCCGATTTAAAACATGGTGAGAACCAACGACGTGAACTTGATATACAAGAGCATGCAAAGCCAGCTTTGAGTTCCACAGGCCCGCGGCCGTCGAGTTCCACAACCATCGTAGTCTTTGTCAGGTCTCAAATTCATCCGTTCTTCCGATAAACATTATTAGCTGGAGTAAGCTTCTATATATGCATTGATCTCTCATGTGTTCCTATTTAACCATGCAATACCTATATTCATATGTACACATATTATACTAATTATGCATGAATTAATTTCAGCATTACACAGAAAAGGTGACCTCTACTTTCCAAAATATAAAATATATACATTTAAATTTTCTCCAACTCAACAATTTCTAAGTTTGTCCAAGTTTATAGAGAAAAATATCCACGTCTATAATATGGAATAAAGACAGCATAAAATATTTCATGGTTGATATTTTTATAACAACTTAGTATTTAGATGCCAATATTTTATTATGTAGAGTCGCCCAAGTTTAGAAACTTCTGATATAGCATAAAACTTAAACGGGTCACTTTACAGACTTATGCTTACAAGCAGTGGCGAATCTAGCCCATTTCGCTAGGGTGGGGCAGGCCTTAGTTGGGCTGTGCTTTTTTATTTTTTTTCCATAATTTCTATATAAGACATATGGGCTGGGCCAAATCTTAGGGTGGTCCCCGCCCCACCCTTCCACCCTGTTGGCTCCGCCCCTGCTTACAAGCCATTTAATTTTCAAATGTTGGACATAATAGATCGTTTGATATATAACGTGTACCCAGTTACACATCTTTGATCTTAGATACATGTAATATAGAATACAACAGTGGGTAAAACTAATTAAGCATGCACGCTTATTATTTCTAGAAGGCAAAATCCTTCCCTCTTATCAGAGGACATGCTTAATTTTATCAAAGCTATATCGATATTAAAATATATATAAATAAAAATTTAACATATCGTGCGAGATTTTAATGCGTATGCATGTTTAAGATTAAGAATGTCAATAGATTCAGAAAGTATATCTGTATAGAAGGTAAAAAAAGGAAAATTTAAATGCATATGCATGTTTTTTGGTTTCATCAAACAAGGAGTGTCTGCAAAAATCAATATTACAAAACTAAGGCATGTCTTTGGACATATTATAACCATATAAGATTTTGAATACCGCAATCAATCGTTATCGTGGAAGATACTAGCCCGTGCAGAGCACGGGTAAATGACTAGTTTAAATAACCTTAGAGTGCATGAAAGATCAACACGACTAAACCAAGTACTAACATAGCATGCACACTGTCACCTTCACACTATGTAGGAGGAATATATCACATCAATACCATCATAGCAATAGTTAACTTCATAATCTACAAGAGATCACAATCATAGCCTACGCCAAGTACTAACACGGATGCACACACTGTCACTATTACACCGTGCAGGAGGAATAAAACAACTTTAATAACATCACTAGAGTAGCACATAGATAAATTGTGATACAAAACACATTGCAATCATAAAGAGATATAAATAAGCACTTCACTATGCCATTCATAACAGTGAATAAGTATTCGTGAAATATAGTCTAAGAGACCCACACGGTGCATACACCTGTCACCTTTACACACGTGGGACAAGGAGTCTCCGGAGATCACATAAGTAAAATTCACTTGACTAGCATAACGACATCTAGATTACAAGCATCATCATATGAATCTCAATCATGTAAGGCAGCTCATGAGATTATTGTATTGAAGTACATAGGAGAGAGCTTAACCACATAGCTACCGGTACAGCCCCGAGCCTTGATGGAGAACTACTCCCTCCTCATGGGAGACAGCAGCGTAGATGAAGATGGCGGTGGTGTCAATGGAGGAGCCTTCCGGGGGCACTTCCCCGTCCCGGCGGCGTGCCGGAACAGAGACTCCTGTCCCCCAGATCTTGGCTTCGCGATGGCGGCGGCTCTGGAAGGTTTGTCGTACCGTGGCTTTTTCGTCTCGAGGTTTTAGGTCCAGGGGCTTTATATAGGCGAAGAGGCGGCGTCAGAAGGTCGAAAGGGCGCCGACACTATAGGGGGACGCGGGCCCCCCCTTGGCCGCGCCGGCCTAGGGTTTGGTGGGCATGTGCCCCCTCTCTGGCGGTTCTCGTGTGTTCTGGATGCTTCCGGGCAAAATAGGAACCTGGGCGTTGATTTCGTCCAATTCCGAGAATATTTCGTTACTAGGATTTACGGAACCAAAAACAGCGAACAAAGCAAGCGGCCTTTCGGCATCTCGTCAATAGGTTAGTTCCAGAAAACGCATAAATATGACATAAAGTGTGCATATAACATGTAGATATCATCAATAATGTGGCATGGAACATAAGAAATTATCGATACGTCGGAGACGTATCATGGATCCAATCATAAGAGTTTGATATTCTTCTTTAGGCTCATATATAGGACAATCGATAGTTCCCACTTTGATAGTTCTCACATTAGAAATTGTATTAACTCCACATGCTTTTTCAATTCTCTTGGGGAAATAAACGGTGTGCTCCTTATCATCAACATTGAAAGTAACCTTTCCTTTATTGCAATCAATAACAGCCCCTGCGGTGTTAAGAAAAGGTCTCCCAAGAATAATAGACATATTATCATCTTCAGGCATTTCCAACACAACAAAATCAGTCAATATCAAGCAGTTAGTAGTAACTTGAACAGGAACATCCTCACATATACCAACGGGAATAGCGAGTAGATTTATCAGCCATTTGCAAAGATATATCAGTAGGTATCAACTTATCTAGATAAAGTCTCTTGTATAGAGAAAAAGGCATAGCACTAACACCGGCTCCCAAATCACATAGAGCAGTTTTAACATAATTATTCTTAATAGAACAAGGAATAGTATGTATACCTGGGTCGCCCAACTTCTTTGGGACCTTGCCATTGAAAGAGTAATTAGCAAGCATAGTGGAAATTTCCTCATTGGGGATTTTCCTTTTGTTAGTAACAATATCTTTCATATACTTTGAATAAGGAGGCAATTTAATAGCATCGAGTCAAAGGGATTTGCAAGAATAAAGGTTTCATCCAATCACAAAATTTATTATAGTGTTCTTCTTCCTTTGATTTTAGTTTCTTAGCAGGAAAAGGCATTTGCTTTTGCACCCATGGTTCCCTTTCATTACCATGTTTCTTAGCAATAAAATCTTCTTTAGTATACTTTTTATTTTTATCTTGCTTTTCAGGTTCTTCTTCAACCTCTTCTTTATCAGAAACATCATTCTTATCATTATCTTTATCATGTTCATTACCACTTTCAGTTTCAGCATCAGAAATAGAAATACTATTAGGATCATTAACAGGCTCAGAGGATTCTACAACAGTTTTATGTTTCTTTTTCTTTTTCTTAGATGGAGCACTAGTTTTAGTTCGTTGAGAATCTTGTTCAACTCTTTTGGGATGTCCCTCAGGATATAGAGGATCCTGAGTAGAAACACCACCTCTAGTTGTTACTTCATAAGCATGTTTTTCTTTAGAATTATTTCCCAACAAGTCATTTTGCACTTTAGTGAGTTGATCAATTTGAGTTTGAACCATATGAAAATGTTTAACAAGCATCTTAACATCATTGGAGGTTCTCTCCACAATATCATGCAATTCACTAATAGCTTGAGAATTTACCATTAGATGATTCTCTACTCTCATATTAAAATTTTCTTGCTTAACAATATAATTATCAAACTCATCTAAGCATTGCGCAGGAGGTTTTGAATACGGAATATCTTCCCTAGTAAAGCGGCGAAGGGAATTTACCTCAATCATGGATGAAGGGGGAATTATCTCACATATATCTTCTATGGGAGGAAGATTCTTCACATCTTCGATTTAATACCTTTCTCCTTGAGAGACTTCTTAGCTTCCCTCATATCTTCATCATTCAATTTAATTAAACCCCTCTTCTTCAATATTGGCGTTGGAGTTGGTTCGGGCGTAGTCCAATCATCATGATTCCGGCCTATTTTAGCCAATAATTCTTCAGCGTCGTCTGGAGTTCTTTTCCTGAAAACACAACCAGCACAACTATCCAGGTATGCCCTAGACTCAATGGTTAGTCCACTATAAAATATATCAAGCAATTCTTTTGGACTTTTAATAGAATTAGGTGGCAAACTATTATACCAAGTTTTAGCGTCATCCTTTAATGAGAATGGAAAGATTTTAGCAACAAAGTAAGTACGCTTCTTAACATCATCAGAAAACAAGCTACTCGAGTAGATAACTCAATCATGTGTTCAACAACACTTTCTTTTTCGAGTACCACAAAAGGGTGTTTTCTCAACAATAGCTATATGAGATAGATCAAGAGAAAAATCATAATCTTTATCCTTAATGTTTATAGGAGATGTGGCAAATTTAGGATCAGGAGACAGTTTATATCTAACGAGCATGTTCGCAAGCAACTTTTTAATTTTTCTTGCATCAGTAGTAGCATTGCATTTTTCAATAAAATCATCATCAAGTTCCACATAATCTTCATCAAGATCATCACTAGAGTATTCAACAAACTTAGGTGAATTAACAGGTGTAACAGACATTTTCATTAGGATTTTCGGTATTTTCAATTTGTCTAGACCTAGCAATTGTAGCATCTAGAAAAGATCCTAACGAACCATCATTATCAAGCACGGTAGAAGCATCATCACAATTATAAGAGGAATTTTCAGATTCAGCAGAAGTACCAGCATTTGAAGCTTGTGGTGGTGAAACAAGTTTACTTATCACGGATGGTGAATCAAGAGCGAGCAGAGGTACTCGAGTTGTACCTTTTCTTGTAGTGGATGGTAATATGGCGACCTTAGTATCGCGAGGTTTACCCATGATGGAGAATTTGCAGCGAACAATATCAATCCAAGTGAACTTCCAAATAAAGCTATGCTCCCCGGCAACGGCGCCGAGAAAATAGTCTTGATGACCCACAAGTATAGGGGATTGCAACGGTCTTCGCGGGAAGTAAAACCCAATTTATTGATTCGACACAAGGGGAGACAAAGAATACTTGAAAGCCTTAACAACGGAGTTGTCAATTCAGCTGCACCTGGAAACGAGACTTGCTCGCAAGAGTTTATCGAGTAGTAACGGTTTTATAGTAGTAGCGGTAGTAAAATAACGGCAGAGTAACAAAGACAGCGTAGTGATTATAGTAAACAGCGAGGATTAAAATATCGTAGGCACGGGGACGGATGAACGGGCGTTGCATGGATGAGAGAAACTCATGTAAGAATCAAGCGAGGGCATTTGCGAGATAATAATAAAACGGTATCCAAGTACTAATCAATCAATAGGCATGTGTTCCAATTATAGTCGTACGTGCTCGCAATGAGAAACTTGCACAACATCTTTTGTCCTACCAGCCGGTGGCAGCAGGGCCTCTAGGGAAACTACTGGATATTAAGGTACTCCTTTTAATAGAGTACCGGAGCAAAGCATTAACACTCCGTGAACACATGTGATCCTCACATCACTACCATCCCCTCCGGTTGTCCCGATTTCTGTCACTTCGGGGCCATTGGTTCCGGACAGCGACATGTGTATACAACTTGCTGGTAAGACCATAAACAATGAATATCATGATGAAAGAATAACATGTTCAGATCTGAGATCATGGCACTCGGGCCCTAGTGACAAGCATTAAGCACAACAAGTTGCAACAATATCATAAAAGTAACATCTACGGATACTAGGCACTATGCCCTAACAATCTTATGACTATTACATGACCAATCTCATCCAATCCCTACCATCCCCTTCAGCCTACAGCGGGGGAATTACTCACACATGGATGGGGGAAACATGGCTGGTCGATGGAGAGGCGTCGGTGGTGATGATGGCGATGATCTCCTCCAATTCCCCGTCCCGACGGAGTGCCAGAACGGAGACTTCTGGCTCCCGAGACGGAGTTTCGCGATGTGGCGGCGTTCTGGAGGGTTTCTGGCGACTTCGACTCTTCTCTGTGCGTTTTTAGGTCGAAGGCAATAAGTAGTCCGAAGGAGGGCGTCGGAGGCCAGCCGAGGGGGCCACACCATAGGGCCGCGCGGGACCCCCCTAGGCCGCGCCGCCTTATGGTGTGGGGCCCTCGGGCCTCCACTTGATTTGTCCTTCTGGCTCCGTGAGTTTTTTGGGAAAATAGGGCCTTCTGTCAAAATCCCGAGGTTTTTCCTGAAAGTTGGATTTCTGCACAAAAACGAGACACCAGAAAAGTTCTGCTGAAAACAGCGTTAGTCCGTGTTAGTTGCATCCAAAATACACAAATTAGAGGCAAAACAATAGCAAAAGTGTTCGGGAAAGTAGATACGTTTTGGACGTATCGGTGTGCAAGTTGCTGAAATCTTTATATGGCACTGAAACAAGCACCTAAGCAATGGCATGAGAAGTTTGACAGAACTTTAACTTCGTAGGCTTTGTTGTCAATGAGGCTGACAAGTGTGTTTACTATCGCCATGGTGGGGGCGAAGGTGTTATACTGTGTTTGTATGTGGATGATATTCGGATATTTGGTACAAACATGAAAGTAATACACGAGGTCAAGTCTTTCTTGTCAAAGTGCTTTGATATGAAAGACCTGGGAGAAGCTAATGTGATTCTGAACATCAAGCTTATTATGAACGAGAGTGGGATTACTCTAACGCAATCCAATTATGTTGAGAAGATCTTGAGCCGGTTCGGCTATATTGATAGCAAGTCTTCTCCAACACCTTATGATCCCAGTGTGACATTACGCAAGAACCGGAGGATTGATGTAGATCAATTGAGATATTCACAGATCGTTGGCTCACGCATGT
>NC_061511.1:177013760-177027262 GCF_022539505.1 Lolium rigidum | reverse complement strand
GATTTCGAAACCAAAAACAGCGAAAAACGACAACTAGCACTTCGGCATCTTGTTAATAGGTTAGTTCCAGAAAATGCATGAATATGACATAAAGTGTGCATATAACATGTAGAAATCATCAATAATGTGGCATGGAACACAAGAAATTATCGATACGTCGGAGACGTATCAGCATCCCCAAGCTTAGTTTCGCTTCGTCCCGAGCGTGTAAACGATAACAAAGATAATTTCGGAGTGACATGCCATCATAACCTTGATCATATTGTAAACATATGTAATGAATGCAGCGATCAAAACAATGGTAATGACATGAGTAAACAACTGAATCATAAAGCAATGACTTTTCATGAATAGCACTTTCAAGACAAACATCAATAAGTCTTGCATAAAAGTTAACTCATAAAGCAATAATTCAAAGTAAAAGGTAGTGAAGCAACACAAAGGAAGATTAAGTTTCAGCGGTTGCTTTCAACTTATAACATGTATATCTCATGGATAGTTGTCAACATAGAGTAATATAACAAATGCAATATGCAAGTATGTAGGAATCAATGCACAGCTTCACACAAGTGTTTGCTTCTTGAGGTGGAGAGAGATAGGTGAACCGACTCAACATAAAAGTAAAAGAATGGTCCTTCAAAGAGGAAAGCATCGATTGCTATATTTGTGCTAGAGCTTTTATTTTGAAAACATGAAACAATTTTGTCAACGGTAGTAATAAAGCATATGAGTTATGTAAATTATATCTTACAAGTTGCAAGCCTCATGCATAGTATACTAATAGTGCCCGCACCTTGTCCTAATTAGCTTGGACTACCGGATCATCGCAATACACATGTTTTAACCAAGTGTCACAATGGGGTACCTCCATGCCGCCTGTACAAAAGTCTAAGGAGAAAGCTCGCATTTTGGATTTCTCGCTTTTGATTATTCTCAACTTAGACATCCATACCGGGACAACATGGACAACATGATAATGGACTCCTCTTTAATGCATAAGCATGTGGCAACAATTATTATTCTCATATGAGATTGAGGATATATGTCCAAAACTCGAAACTTCCACCATGGATCATGGCTTTAGTTAGCGGCCCAATGTTCTTCTCTAACAATATGCATGCTCCAACCATTAAGGTGGTAGATCTCTCTTACTTCGGACAAGACGGACATGCATAGCAACTCACATGATATTCAACAAAGAATAGTTGATGGCGTCCCCGAAACATGGTTATCGCACAACAAGCAACTTAATAAGAGATAAAGTGCATAAGTACATATTCAATACCACAATAGTTTTTAAGCTATTTGTCCCATGAGCTATATATTGCAAAGGCGAATGATGGAATTTTAAAGGTAGCACTCAAGCAATTTACTTTGGAATGGCTGAGAAATACCATGTAGTAGGTAAGTATGGTGGACACAAATGGCATAGTGGTTGGCTCAAGGATTTTGGATGCATGAGAAGTATTCCCTCTCGATACAAGGTTTAGGCTAGCAAGGTTATTTGAAACAAACACAAGGATGAACCGGTGCAGCAAAACTCACATAAAAGACATATTGTAAACATTATAAGACTCTACACCGTCTTCCTTGTTGTTCAAAACTCAATACTAGAAATTATCTAGACTTTAGAGAGACCAATTATACAAACCAAATTTTAGCAAGCTCTATGTATTTCTTCATTAATAGGTGCAAAGTATATGATGCAAGAGCTTAAACATGAGCACAACAATTGCCAAGTATCAAATTATTCAAGACATTTTAGCAATTTACTACATGTATCATTTTCCAATTCCAACCATATAACAAGTTAACGAAGAAGAAACTTCGCCATGAATACTATGAGTAGAGCCTAAGGACATACTTGTCCATATGCTACAGCGGAGCGTGTCTCTCTACCACAAAGTGAATGCTAGGATCCATTTTATTCAAAAAAAACAAAAACAAAAACAAACCGACGCTCCAAGCAAAGCACATAAGATGTGGCCGAATAAAAATATAGTTTCAAGAGAAGGAACCTGATAATTTGTCGATGAAGAAGGGGATGCCCTTAGATGCTTGAGTCTTCTTGAAATATGCAGGGGTGAACCACCGGGGCATCCCCAAGCTTAGAGCTTTCACTCTTCTTGATCATAGTATATCATCCTCCTCTCTTGACCCTTGAAAACTTCCTCCACACCAAACTCGAAACAACTCATTAGAGGGTTAGTGCACAATAAAAATTAACATGTTCGAGAGGTGACACAATCATTCTTAACACTTCCGTACATTGCATAAAGCTACTGGACATTAATGGAACAAAGAAATTCATCCACCATAGCAAAAGAGGCAATGTGAAATAAAAGGCAGAATCATCAAAACAGAACAGTCTGTAAAGATGGATTTTATTGAGGCACCAGACTTGCTCAAATGAAAATGCCCAAATTTAATGAAAGTTGCGTACATATCTGAGGATCACGCACGTAAATTGGCATATTTATCTGAGCTACATACAGGGAGGCAGGTCGAAATTCGTGACAGCAAAGAAATCTGTTTCTGCGCAGTAATCCAAATCTAGTATTCACTTTACTATCAAAGACTTTACTTGGCACAACAATGCAATAAAAATAAGATAAGGAGATGTTGCTACAGTAGTAACAACTTCCAAGACACAAATATAAAATAGAGGTACTGTAGCAAAATAAACACATGTGTTATCTCCCAAGAAGTTCTTTCTTTATAGCCATTAAGATGGGCTCAGCAGTTTTCATGATGCACTCGCAAGAAATAGTATTTGAAGCAAAAGAGAGCATCAAGAAGCAAATTCAAAACACATTTAAGTCTAACATGCTTCCTATGCATAGGAATCTTGTAAATAAACAAGTTCATGAAGAGCAAAGTGACAAGCATAGGAAGATAAAACAAGTGTAGCTTCAAAAATTTCAGCACATAGAGAGGCATTTTAGTAACATGAAAATTTCTACAACCATATTTTCCTCTCTCATAATAATATTCAGTAGCATCATGAGCAAACTCAACAATATAACTATCACATAAAGCATTCTTATCATGAGTCTCATGCATAAAATTATTACTCTCCACATAAGCATAATCAATTTTATTAGTAATAGTGGGAGCAAATTCAACAAAGTAGCTATCATCAAATATAGGAGGCATATTGTAATCATAATCAAATTTATCCTCCATAACAAAGCGGTACTAAAAGACTACTATCATTATAATCATCATAAATAGGAGGCAAAGTATCATCAAAGTAAATTTTCTCCTCAATGCTTGGGGGACTAAAAATATCATGCTCATCAAAGCCAGCTTCCCCAAGCTTAGAATTTTCCATATCATTAGCAACAATGGTATTCAAAGTATTCATGCTAATATGTTCCATGGGTTTTTTAATTTTCGCATCAAACCATCCATGTCTTAAATCGAGGAAATAGAATAAGAAGCTCATTGTCGTCCATTATGCCAAACTAGTGTAAACAAGAAACAAAAAGATGCAATTGCAGGATCTAAAGGAAATAGCTTCGAGTACTTACAACGGCGAAAATAGCTTAGTAGCCGAGATCCGGAGTGTGAGTACCTTTTACCTTTCCTCCCGGCAACGGCGCCGTTAAAATAGCTTGATGTCTACGGGTGCTTCTATTCTTGTAGACAGGTGTTGGGCCTCCAAGAGCAGAGGTTTGTAGAACAGCAGACAAGTTTCCCTTAAGTGGATCACCCAAGGTTTATCGAACTCAGGGAGGAAGAGGTCAAAGATATCCCTCTCATGCAACCCTCGCAACCACAAAGCAAGAAGTCTCTTGTGTCCCCAACACACCTAATAGGTGCACTAGTTCGGCGAAGAGATAGTGAAATACAGGTGGTATAAATAAGTATGAGCAAGTAGTAACGCAAAGAAACAGTAAACAAGCAGCGATAGCAGTATTTAGGAACAAGGCCTAGGGATTACACTTTCACTAGTGGACACTCTCAACATTGATCGCATAATAAATAACTCTTTCTCATATGTGCTACATACACTCTTTTGTTGGATGACAAACACCAGTCTTTGTGTAGGGCTACAAGAGCACCTCAATACCGGAGTTAACAAGCTCCACAACATTCGATGTTCATATTTAAATAACCTTAGAGCATAATAGATCATTGCAAAATAAACCAAGAACTAACATAGCGCACACACCGTCCACATTACACTATGAAGGAGGAATAGATCACATCAATACTATCATAATGATAATTAACTCCACAATCTACAAGAGATCATGATCATAGCCTACGACAAGAACCACACGGTGCACACACTAGTCACCTTTACACCGTGCAGGAGGAATAGACTACTTTAATAACATCACATGAGTAGCACACAACTAGTAGCGATACAAAGCTCATCATATGGATCTCAATCATGTAAAGCAGCTCATGAGATCATTGTATTGAAGTACATAGGAGAGAGATTAACCACATAGCTACCGGTACAGCCCCGAGCCTCGATGGAGAACTACTCCCTCCTCATGGGAGACAAGCAGCGTTGATGGAGATGGCGGTGGTGTCGATGGAGGAGCCTTCCGGGCACTTCCCCGTCCCGGCGGCGTGCCGGAACGAGACTCCCGTCCCCGGATCTTGGCTTCGCGATGGCGGCGGCTCTGGAAGGTTTCTCGTACCGTGGCTTTTCCGTGTCGAGGTTTTAGGTCTGGGACCTTTATATAGGCGAAGAGGCGGCGTCAGAAGGTCAACGAGGCGACGACACCATAGGGGGGCGCGGGCCACCCCCGAGCCGCGCCGCCCGGGCGTCCAGTGGGCCTCGTGCCCCCTCTCTGGCGGTTCTCGTGTGTTCCGGATGCTTCCGGGCAAAATAGGAACCCGGGCGTTGATTTCGTCCAATTCGAGAATATTTCTTTACTAGGATTTCGAAACCAAAAACAGCAGAAAACAACAGAATCGGCACTTCGGCATCTTGTTAATAGGTTAGTTCCAGAAAATGCACGAATATGACATAAAGTGTGCATATAACATGTAGAAATCATCAATAATGTGGCATGGAACACAAGAAATTATCGATACGTCGGAGACGTATCAAGCACTTGAGTCAAAGATTGAGCCCTATCAATAGTTTCTAGGTCCTTAACTTTATCAAGTTCATAAGTTTCAATTTGTTGCTTAAGACCTTGAGATATGCACCTTTCGGTTTTTAGCTCTTGTCTTAGGAGATTGAATCTCCGTTCCTTCTCATTCAAATGATATTCTAATTCCTCAACGGACTCATCCTTTTCCTTGAGTGAGTCCATCAAGAAATCAAACTTGACAAGAGCTTCACCACGAAGGGTGCATCTAACATCATAGAGTTCCTTAAGCACAATTAATTCTTCTTGATTTTCGTTTTCATCATCAAGAACACTAGATAGGGAAGGTGGAGGTTCCATTACCTTGGTTTCCCTTGCCATATGACAAGAGCCAATGGTTGTAGAGGAGGGAGAGTCATCGGAGTCATCATCTTGAGTTGTTCTTGCCATGAAGGAAGATCCAACATCATTCTCCGTGGAGTAGTCCTTGGAGTAGTCATATGTGAAGAGTGACCCGGGCTTAGAGAAAGCCAAGCCGGCCACCCCGGCCTCCTTCTCCTCATCTTCCTCTTCATCATCGGACAAGTACTCGGTCCCAACAAAGGCTCTTCCCTTGTTCTTCTTGTACCGATCGTTGATTGGGTTTGGCTTCAATCTTGGCTTGACCCCTTTGATGAATCTTGGCTTGTCTACCCTTTTCTCATAAGGGCACTCATTTGCAAAGTGGCTATCTTCATCACAATTGTAGCAAGTTCTCTTCTTCTTTTTGTCATTGAGGAGCATTGGGAACTTTGCCTTGTATTTCTTGGCAAAGAAAGCAAAGTCGGTAGCAATGTCACTAGTTGAAGTCATCTCTTCTTCTTCTTCAATTTCATAGTCTTCTTTGCTTCCATGATCGGCCCTAGCTTTGAGAGCAAGGTTGTGTGACGCTTCATGGTTGTGTGAGGCTTCATCAACACGTGTTCATTGCCATGAGCCTCTTTCCCGCTTTGGCCATGTTTTCATTGGCGGCCACATAGGAGACTAGATCATCGGAGTTGAGATCGGCACTCTTGGTCATGATTTGCAAGTTGAGTGCAAGGTTGGTGTCTTGTACTTTATGAATGCTTCATTCATCTCGAAGCCGTCATTGTACTTCTCAACACCAAGTCCCTTGACTCTTACTCTAAGAGCACCAAGCCTAGCATAGGCAGCGGCCACGGATTCTCCATCTCGAATCATGAACTGGTGGGCCTCTTGCTTTGCGGTCTCATAAAGAGCTGATTGGATCAAATCGGTTCCCTCTTGGAGTACTACGATCCGATCCCACAACTCTTTAGCGGAGTCGATGTCATTGACTTGATCAAGAAGCTTGCGATTGATGCCACTTCTAATCTTGTCACGTGCGGAGGCATTGAGTTGACGGTTGTAGAATTCGGTGGAGGTCAACCGAATGGGATCTTGTGGCTCCCGGTATCCATGAACAATGATCTCCCATAACTCCACACTGCAGCTGCGAATATGAGATTCCATAGAAGATTTCCAAAAAGGAAAGTGAGTTCCATCAAAATGGGGAACATTCCCACTATGGTTTATATGAGGCATGGGTGAAGTGTTTTTGGGATAGTCATGATTAACTTCATGGAAACTCCCTAGAGAGGCCGAAGCTGCACTAGGAGGAGGTCCATTAGTCAAGTTCTTAAGCATGGCAGACATTTCTGTCATTTGGTTTTGTAGCTCATCCTCTTTTTTCTTCTTCTCGGCATCATATGCCAAGAGTCAAGATTTCATCTCTTTAACCGAAAGGTTAGAGTCGTCATCTAGACCCTCGAAGAGTTTATCCATCTCACTCTTAAGGCGGTGAAGCCCTTAATAAGAGTCCAGGCTTTGATACCAATTGAAAGTATAGAGATGGTAAACCTAGAGGGGGTGAATAGGTTTCTACAGATTTTAATTCTTTCTTTGCAATATTAGGCTTTGCGGAATATAAAGGTGACCCTAATGCAAACTAGGTGAAGCAACCTATATGAGGATACAACTAACTCGAGCACGAAGGCTCTCATAGGCAGTTAAATCACAAGTAAGGAGTTCGGTTAGAGATAACCGATAGCACGCGGAGACGAGGATGTATTCCCGTGTTCCCTTGCTTTGCAACAAGGTACGTCACGTTTGGAGGGGTGGAGGTCCCACGAAGGATTCCCCACGCCACGAAGGCTCACCCTATTCTCCTGGATCCTATCCCACGAAGGAATAGCTCACTCACTTGTGGTAGACTTTGAGGTAGCCTCCAAACCTTCACAATCTTGCCCGGAGCAAATCCACAGCCCGGATGCTTCCGGACTCCTCTTGCCCACCTAGGGTTTCCAAGGAACCCTAGGAAGCAAGCTTCTCGATGAATACAAGGGGAAATGAGATTTGGCTTGGTAGAACAGTAGATCGGGTCCTCCTCTAACGATTCCCCGGAGGGATTTGAGTTTGGGTGGAGGAGGAGGGAGATCTGGGGCTTTTGGTGTTTCTAGCAATGGAGTAAGAGAGAGAGAGAGAGCTCAAGAATAGCTTGTAGTGTAGTGCCTGACTGTTCAGAGGTAGGAGAAGGCCTATTTATAGTGTTCTTCGAAATATGGCCGTTGGTCACTTGCCACCTCAGCTTTTCTCTCGACAAACCCGGTCAACCGGACCACAGACCAGATTGCCCGGTGCGGAGTCCTGTCGGACCGGACCAGGGACCGGATTCACTTCGCTTCGTCCTGGAGCTCCTCCGGTTGGCGGCCGGTTGACGCCCGGTTGGCGACCGGTCGACCGGGCCGCAGGCCGGACTCTCCGGTTGGTAGGCCGGCTGACCGGTCGGCAACCGGAACTGTTGGGTCCTCGTTTGGAACCCGGTTGGCGACCGGTCGACCGGGCCACGCGCCGGACTCGCCCCGGTTGGCGACCGGTTGACCGGCCAGCACGCCGGACCGGCCGGTTGGTGGGCCGGTTGGACCGGTCGCTGCATCGGATTTCTGCCGTAGACCCCTTTTGATTGTTGTTGAAGTGGGGGTCTCCTTTAGCCTTCTTGTTCCTTTGATACACCATTTATGCCTCTTTGCCTAATACCTGAGATTATCCTTATAAACATATTAGGCCAAGTACTCTAGCACGGTGTCATTGTTACCAAAATAATGGATAAGGGTAAAATACCCTTACAGAATCACCCAAGGTTTATCGAACTCAGGGAGGTAGAGGTCAAAGATATCCCTCTCAAGCAACCCTGCAATTAAGATACAAGAAGTCTCTTGTGTCCCCAACACACCTAATACACTTGTCAGATGTATAGGTGCACTAGTTCGGCGAAGTGATAGTGAAATACAAGTAATATGGATGATTATAAGTAGTAGTTGCAATCTGAAATAAATATGGCAGCAAGCAAACATGTAACGGAACTTGTTGGAAACGGTGTTTCAATGCTTAGAAATAAGGCCTAGGGATCATACTTTCACTAGTGGACACTCTCAACAATGATCACATAACTGAATAAATAAATGCTACTCTTAAACACTCTCTTGTTGGATAGCAAACCCCATTCATTGTGTAGGGCTACAAAAGCACACCTCAAGCCGGAGTAAACAAGCTCCACAACGTCATAAAGGAATCACACACGATGCGCACACTGTCACCGTCACACCGTGGAGAGTAACTCCGGAGTTCATATTAAAGTAACCTCTAGAGTGCATAATAGACAAGAGTAACATCTACATATTCAACTAGATTACAAAGCTCATGATCACATAAAGATCACACCATGGGAGAGAGAGATGAACCACATAGCTACCGGTAGAGCCCTCAGCCTCGGGGGAGAACTACTCCCTCCTCATCACGGGAGACAGCAACGGCGATGAAGATGGCGGTGGTGTCGATGGAGATGACTCCGGGGGCAATTCCCCGTCCCGGCGGCGTACCGGAACAGAGACTTCTCGATGGCGGTGGCACCCCTGGAGTCTTTCTGGAGTATGATTGATTGATGTAGGGTTTTCGCGTCGCGAGGAATATATAGGCGAAAGGGCAGCGTCGGTGGAGTCCCGAGGGGCCCACACCATAGGGTGGGGCGGCCCCCTCCTGGCCGCGCCGGCTGATGGGGAGGAGGCCCTGGGCCTCCTCTGGCCTGGCCCTTCTGGCTCCGTGAGTCTTCTGGCGAAATAGAATTTCTGTGATTTTTCTGGATTTTTCCGAGCACTTTGGTTTTTGGACCTTTTCTGCAATAAACAGACATAATAAACATAAATTGGTACTGTGGCATCTTGTTAATAGGTTAGTTCCAGAAAATGCATTCAAACGATATAAAGTATGGATAAAACATGTAGATATTGTCATAAAACTAGCATGGAACATAAGAAATTATATATACGTTGGAGACGTATCAGTTGCTCATGGTGGCAGCGGCGGAGTCTGAGCGGAAGCGGCGCTACGGTGGAGGTTGTGCGGCGGCTAGGATTTAGTGGGGAGGAGATGAGATGCTACCGCCCCTGTTTATATAGATCGAAGGCAGGGCGAGGGTCGCGGCACGCGTGGCATCGGCTTTACTTCGTACGCAGAGGTAGGCGACGGCCGCGCGCCACGCGAAGCATCGCCATTTACGCGGCAGCAGACTGCCAAAGCGACGCCTCCGCGCCAGTACTGGCGGAGAAGACGCATCAACGCTGGGTCACTGCTAGGCGGGCCAGACGAAACGTCCGCCAGACGCAGCGGACACTTTGCGCGTCCGCGCAGCGTCCGTGGAGACGCATCCGAGGCGCATATTTGGGCCAGGTTTGCATCGCTGCGGATGGTCCGATCACTTTGCGTCGCCCCGCTGGAGGAGGCCCAGACGCATTTCCGATCGTCGACATCAGTTGGCGGTCCTGTCCACATCAGTTCATCATAGCCTACGACATGCATAAAGGATTTAGTTCTACACCAAGAAAGTTATCAGGAGCTGTTACCCATCAAAAAATACCGGGCTTGCCACCCACACTTGCCGCCAAGAACTCCATACTCAGGGTTCACCTATCGCGGACTGGCCGTATTGTCACTTCATTGACTACATTCGCTGCATCGACAACTTCCGGCTGAAACGCTGCATACCTCGCCGATCAATTACGTCCACCTCATCGATCGCTACTCTCATACATTGATCAAGCCATCAAGTTCATCAATGACAACATGATACAAACACCAGGTGCTATATTTCCAGTTAACAAATTTTATTTCGCCAATATTTTTTCGGCTCGTACTATTATTTGTACACAGATTTTTGCGCTTCATTAACACAGCAGATCAGAATAAGCTCCGACTATTTCGCCGTGCATATTCTCTACGCTCGGAGGCTCGCCCGTCGCGGACCCGCCGTATCGACCGTATAACCTCATCGACTACTTTCGGCTAAAACGCCGCATGGACTCGCCGATCTACTGCATCCGTCCGACTTGCTTTAGCAATGACTCCATCGCACCCGATAAAAAGCTAAGTTTTTCTCTTCAAAGAGTCGACTATTTATTTACTTTCGACATACACCCAACACTGGTGGTTGTACCATTATTTCGTTACCACAAATATATTCGGTTACTTGGTGATTTTTTTTTCTTCTTCGGCTAAGGATATATCTTCTCCGGCTCAGTGGAATTATTTTCTTCGGCTCAGGAATTATTTTCTTCGACTTAGTGGATTTATCTTCGGAACAGTGGATTTATCTTCTTCGACTTGCTGGATTGTTTCTCTTCGGGTTATTATTGGTTCACTCTTATACAATATTACCCGATGCGTTTCCGGGACAATGGATTCATCTTGTATGGTTATTACTAGAACTGTTTTCTTCGGATCAATGGATTCATCTTCTATGATATCAGCGGATTCATCTTCTATGATTATTAATGGATTCTTCGGGCCAATGGATTCATCCTCTATGATATCGACGGATTTATCTTCCATATATGCTCTATATTTAATGGCGTAATCTTCAATATGGATTCATCTCAAATACTTCATCTGGGATTCATCTTCGTATATTATTGTCTATGGCTTCATCTTAAATGGCTTCACCAAATATGACGCCGCGACTCCATCAACTTATTTCGACGTCACGCCTAAACGCTCGGGGCTCGACAACGATTTCGCCTCGGGTCACGACCGCGACACAACAATCATGACATCACCTCAGCAACGCTCGGGGCTCGGCTATTTCTTCATCAATAATTTCGCGGCCTCCACTTTTGCTATTTGGTGGTTTCTACTTTGGCTAGATTTCTTATCTACACTCGAAGACTTCATCATGCATCGACTTCATCGTGTCCAAAAAGCTAAGTGTTCTTTTATTTTGCACAAAATTGTTTATCATTTACTTTCGTCGCACCCGACACTTGGGGGCTGCGCGGCATATATTCACTTTACATATCATCGAATCTGAGCATCTGACACCGCATGCGAAAAAGAGAGTCAAGGGAAAGATAGAAAAAGTTTGTTTATTTATGCAGGAGAAAGCCGACGAAATTGTCTACAAGAGAGAACCCGACAAAATTGTCCAAAGGGAGAACTCGACGAAATTGTCTTCAAGAAAGAACAGGACCCGAAAAATTATCTTCAAAAAGGTCCCGAAAAATTATCTTCAAGGAGGTGCCGAAGAATTATCTTCAAGAAGGTCCTGAAAAATTATCCTCAAGGAGGTCCTGAAGAATTATCTTCAAGAAGGTCCCGAAGAATTGTCCTCAGGGAGGACCCGAAGAAATTTTCTTCAAGAAATAATTCGACGAAATTTTCATCAAGGAGTAACCAAAAAAAAAGAGATATGGACAAATCTTCGGGTCCATTGACTCGTCATATTCTTCCGAGCAAGAGCATCAGTGATGAACCCGACAATATAGAAGAATCCAATATATTCGGCTGTCTCATCACGCCCGAGAAAAATATAGAAGAGCCCGTAAAATGGGTCATTGCATCAGCCGAACAAGGCACTCGACAATATATTCTCAGAGCGCTAAAAGTCGCGAATAATCTCTCGAATGCCGCAAAACTCGCGAAGGTAAGACCCCGGATCCGTTCCGAGCGGCGTGGCACCATCTCCGACGTCGGTTTGCTACTTTTTTCCGTATCAACGAGATACGAAGAAAAATCCTAACTGGACGCGTTAGGTACCCGATAAAACATGACTCGGGACTCGACAGAATGGTAAGACCTTAAGCGGCACTGTCGAGTTAACACCAGGTATCCAGGATCATGTCCGGGGACGTGATCTTGAAGTAGGTTTTTGCGGATTGCCACTAGAGTAGTTAACTAGTACCCGATCCGTCGGATGAACTAGCCCCAATTACCATTATCCCCGTACAATATAGATATGGATGTCAAATAAAAATAGCAACGGCCCGGAGTCGATAAAAAGAGGGGCTGCGCCCGTAAATATAGTCAAATTCTTTATCGAGTAGTACAACTTGAGCCTATGCCTAGGTGCAAGCACCTGCCCATAGGCTCGGGGCTACTCTTATCAAGAGTATTGTTCACCCTCCCGATAAGATACAAGAAAGAGGAAAAATTGTGGTGTCGATTAAAAGCAAGTTGAGCCTACACCCAAGTGCAAACACTTGGCCGTAGCCTCGGGAGCTACTCCCATCGGGAGCGCTGGTCGCGCACCCGATAGAAAGATAACTTCGACAAGCATCTACGGCAATTAAGGTTTGTAGACTCAACTCGATTCTACGACTCGAGTGGAGCCTACTCCCATCGGGAGCACATGGATTTCATCAAGTCTTCCGTAAATATAGTTAAGTTCTTCATCGAGTAGTACAACTTGAGTCTATGCCTAAGTGCAAGCACTTGCCCATAGACTCGGGGGCTACTCCATCGGGAGCGCCGCCACGCACCGATAATTTCAAGAATCGTCGACATCATCTACGCTACACATGATCTACGATATGGACCTCGTCTTGTATTTCTTCGACTTCGGAGATGGTTATGCTTGGAGTTTCTACGCAAGTCTTCGACTTCCCTATAAACTCGGGGGCTACTGACATGGGCATACCCTTCGGGTACCCATTATTGGTATACCTGGATCGGCTTGGCCAAATATGGAGAAGGTCCAACAAGGCAACCCGAAGAAGTAGTCGACTAGGACTCTTGTAAAACCCTAGGCTGGTTGCATATATAAAGCTAGCCAGGGCACCCGAAATAAGGAGGCCAACAGATAGACAGCATAGCTCCGCCTACGGCGGCACCATGTAAACACATATATGATCATATACTGGATTGCTAGCGACGACGTAGGGATCCTCCACCGAGGGGACCCGAAGCTGGGTACGTCGTGTGCCTAATCTCGCTCCCGGAATCTCCATCGTCGCTCTTCCCGAAACCCAAGTCTACAATACGTAGGCATTGCCGAGGTGATCCCTCGTCAACAGCAGACGAAGCTCATCATCCGTTTACGTTGGCCCGCTGGAGATGCCCTCAGTAGAAGGAGATAGAGGG
>NC_061511.1:176993503-177013660 GCF_022539505.1 Lolium rigidum | reverse complement strand
GCACTAACACTTGCACCAATATCACATAAACCATAATAGCAATGATCACCAATTTTGGGGGTGTTTGTTTGGGCTTATTTTGGCTTTCCACTAAAATAAGCAGATCAAATGAACCAAACAAGGTGCGTTGGCTTTGGGCTTTTCCAAAGCCACCCAGCCTAATACACACGAAACGAAAAGCACCTCCGGAGGTGCTTTCGCTGGCTTCCCGCAGCTTCCTTACTTAAAACTGAAACGGTACATCCTTTTGCCCCTATGGTTCGTAGTATTTACGAGCAAGTGCCACCGAACTGCTGCTCCCTGACGTGCTGACCCGAAACAACACACGCACACGGCGATACAACACGACATGCACCGCTACTTCCTCCCGTGCAATTAGGAAATAGCTAATCACTATGCTGGCCTCAGGCATGCAGCTGCCAGTTCATGATTAATGCTGCCAATTAAGGTTTGTAATGTATGTGGACGTGAAAAATACTGGTAGTACGCATAGTGAACCTTTCCTTTTTTTAAAATGGTAGGCATAGTGAACTTGAGTAGGCCATGCATGGCATGTATGAGAGAGACAAAACAATGTGCCGCACACATTTAGAAGTAAAATTTCATGCCACATACGGATGGAATACAAACATTCCAAAATATGTGGAAAGAAAACATATCAGTGATCCATATTATTTTCTATGCGGCGTGATCCATATGATACAACTCCATCCGACGTTAAATATTTTTCGCATGTTTAGGCAAAATATAGACTAAAATATGTTCTCACGATCTTGAAGGGTATTCCGGAGAATTCATCTATTCACGACCTGGACGACCGAGCAGATTGCCAAACAATGGAACCGAAACGTGCAGCTTCCCCTACATAGCAGCTTTTTTCTACACAAGCAGCTTTTCCTCCACGACCAAATGACCACCACAGCCCAAACAAACGGGCCCTTTAACGGATAGCATAGGAACACTAGCTTGTTTGGGTTTATTAGGATGTGAAACAATATTAGAAGCATCTTCACAGTAAAATAATATGACCATCCTCTACATTTTCAGTCACAAGATCTTTAACTATGGCAACAGCAGGTTCAACTTTTATTTGTTCTTCAGGTTCTCTAGATTTCTTTTCACTTTTATGAACCGCACTATTTATAACAGAGTACTCCCTCATTTTAGCAGGAAAAGGAGTTTTTTCAATATAAGCTTCAGGAATAACACGATCAACAGTTTCAACTACAACACACTTATTAATAGATGAATCAATTTTATCTTTATACGGTTCATGATACTTATCAAAATTCTTCTTAGGCAATTCATAATGAGAGGCAAAAGCTTTATAAAGGTTTGCAGCAACTTGAGAATCAAGACCATATGTAGCACTAATATTACGAAATGTATCAAGTATCCATAAAAGCTTCAATGCATTTATAATCATAAATTATACCCGATTCTCTATCTTTGTCGTTCTCCCAACCTTCGTATTTTCTTGGATCCGGTCAAGAAGGTCCCTTTTAAACTCTTCTTTATTGCGTATAAATGATCCGGAACAAGAAGTATCCAGGAAGGTCTTGTCTTGAAAAGAAAGTCTTGCATAGAAATTATCAATAATAATATTACCAGGAAGCTCATGAATGGGGCATTTGAGCATTAAAGACTTCAATCTCCCCAAGCTTGGGCAATACTCTCTCCATCATGAGGCCGTAAATTATATATGCGGTTCCGATCTTTGTGAATTTCACTTGGAGGATAAAATTTGGAATAAAATAAAGGCACAATGTCCTCCCAATCAAGAGAATCACCATTCTTCAAGCAATTTATACCAATGCGCCGCTTACCGTACAGCGATATAGAGAATAGCTTCTTCCTAACTTCATTCATAGCAATACCTGCACATTTGAATAACCCGCATAATTCATGCAAAAACAGTAAATGATCACCAGGATGGACAGCTACATCCCCTTCATAGCGGTTATCCATAACATGTTCAATAATTTTCGTAGGTATTTTATATGGTATTACTTCCTCACCTGGCGCCTCATCCACTACCGTTGCAGTAGTAGTAGATTTCCCAAATAGAAATTGAAGAGAAGATCTCTCCATAATGACTTATAGCAGCAGGAAGAAATAAAATCAGCACAAACAGTAAAAGGTTTTCCTTACCAATTCCACTTACCAATAGCGCTTCACTCCCCGGCAACGGCGCCGTGAAAATAGTCTTGATGACCCACAAGTATAGGGGGTGTATCGTAGTATCTTCGATAAGTAAGAATGTCGATCCCAACGAGGAGCGGAAGGTGTTGACGGATGACAGTTTTGATGAAGGATTCACCGTAAATGCTCACGGACAAGTATTCAGGGGGTTTTGATGTAACGGATGAATAAAGTACGAGTAAGTAAAATGCGAGAGAAATAATTGCAGCGAGTGGCCCAATCCTTTTTAGCACAAAGGACAAGCCGGTTTGTTTACTTATAATGACCAAACGTTCTCGAGGACACACGGGATTTTAGTCTAGTGCTTTCGCTACATACAGACTGATTAATCTTCATTGTTTTGATAAGTGTTGTGTGGGTGAACTCGTGCTAATGTACCGCCCTTCCTAGGACTAATACATACTTGTGATTATACCCCTTGCAAGCATCCGCAACTACAAGAAAGTAATTAAGATAAATCTAACCACGGCCTTAAACTCGAGATCCTCGCGATCCCTCCCTGCATCGATATACCAACGGGGCTCGGGTTTCGTCACTCCGGCAACCCCGCAATTGGCAAACGAGTACAAGATGCATTCCCCTAGGCCCATAAATGGTGAAGTGTCGTGTAGTCGACGTTCACACGACACCACTAGAAGAATAACACCACAACTTAAATATCATAACATTGAATATTACTCAACCATAGTTCACTACTAACAATTAGACTTCACCCATGTCCTCAAGAACAAAACGAACTACTCACGAGACATCATATGGAACATGATCAGAGGTGATATGATGATGAATAACAATCTGAACATAGACCTTGGTTCAATGGTTTCACTCAATAGCATCAACAACAAGTAGAAATCGGTATCGGGAGAGTTTCCCCTATCAAACAATCAAGATCAAACCCAAATTGCTACAGCCGATGGCGATGTCCAGCGGTGGAGATGGCGGTGATGATGGTGGAGATGATGATGATGGTGATGGAGATGATGTCCAGCTCGATGGCGGTGACGATGGCGTCGATTTCCCCCTCGGGAGGGAATTTCCCCGGCGGATTCCTGCCCGCCGGAGAGCTCTTTCTCTCTCGGTGTTCTCCGCCCCGCGGAGGCGGCCGTAACCCTTCGTGAGGATTCCTCTGTGGCTTAGGTCTTCGGGACGAAGGGTTTCGCGAAGAAAAGGAGGCGAAAGAGGCCGAGGGGGCCCCACACCACATGGTGGCGCGGCCGGGCCATGGGCCGCGCCACCCTATGGTGTGGGCCCACCCCGGGTCCAACTGGCTCCCCTTCTCGGCTTCCTCCGTCATCCGGAAAAATAGGATTTTTGGTAAAACTTCCTTCCACGAGTTGATCTTCCGAAATATTGCATCCCGACGGTGCTTTTTCCAAGCAGAATCCTGGCTCCGGTGCTCGATCTCCAAATAATCATGAAACATGCAAAATAGATAAAATAACATAAGTATTGTGTCCCAATATGAAATATATCAATGAATAACAGCAAATTATGATATAAAATAGTGATGCAAATTGGACGTATCACTTGCTGACAGGCATCACAAACAGACTCAATTTTATTGGACTCATGTGTAGATGGTAACTCATGACTACGAAGAACGTGTTGAACGACTTGTAATGCTGGATGTCTTAGGCGATGATGCCACATATCACACGACACCTTGACACTGAAAAGGGCTTGCTTGATGACAGGTGCTTTAATCTCATAGAGACCTCCACTGCAACGACCTCTAAGGATGGGTGCTCTCATGTCCAGGTCCTTTACAAAAAGGTCGTGAGGATGAAGTTCAATGAACACATTATTATCATGGGAAATCTTACTCATAGATAACAAATTTCGAGTGGCTTTAGGAACATGAAGGACATTATTTAGAGCTAGAGACCTAGAAGACTGGAGTGGATAAAATAGCTTGACCAACATTACGAATGTGCATACCTGTTCCATTAACTGTATGGACCTGATCAGTGCCGTGGTAGGGCTTGACCAACATTATGAATGTATAGCGTCTCAGTTGTAGATGCTCTTAATTCAGTACATGCATACAGCTAGCTTATGCCCGCGTTGATTAAAACATACCTGAGGTGGTACAAGATAAAAGTACAAAGTACATGTGTACTTCCACTATAATGAAGTATAAAGTGTAAATTACGAGGCAGATCAGCATAATATGTTTTGCAGGTTAGCATGGTAGGCTAGAACCTCAAGAAACACTTTAAGCTAAAAAAAGAGATATGACAGGGTATAACATGTGTATTAAGTATTGAACCTTCCTTGATATAACATTTTTTCTCAGAGAAAAATATGTTTTCGCATTATCGATAAGGCCACAATTAATGACTCAAGCATTAGCAAGGCATCAATTACTGTAGGATGATAGCTATTGTTAACTAATAGGAAATATATTGAAAGAATAGTAATATATAGATATAACACATGAAATTAATTGTGCTTATACAATGGATCCTGTGAAGCTATGCTATACACATGAATATATAGATCAAACAATACACAATGACATGAATGGTGAAAAATGCTACTATTTAACAAACTATTTTAATCCAGTTAGAACATGGTGATCACCTAGCTAAGAGTAGTGTGACGCCCCGGAACCGGTACCATGAGGATCCCAGCGAACCCGCCGAAATCCGCACGATATCGATTCTGAGACGCCCTCCGACACAACGTGCGCGACGAATCACACACGTGATGCCAGAGGAATTAACACGAGCGGTAACATTACAACATGATTACAATAGAGCCCACAAGATACACATATTACAACAACGACTCCAACGAGTCAAGATACAAATATACAATACAAAGATCCAAATCATACGAGTAAGATCGAATGCGTCCGAGTACGGACAAGATACAAATTGGACTAAGAGTCCTGAAGATAATCAGTGGCGTCCATAACCCTGCCTAGGCCAAGCCAGAAGGGTAACCTTGCTAGCGTCGTCTTCTTCGAACATATCTTCATACCTGCCCGGTTATATCCCGTAGAAGCAGCAATAAGTACGGGTTCGTACTTAACAAGACTTCAAGACGTATAAGCATTCGTCAACCAGTCGTCCTTTGTACTTGAGGCACGCAGGGGACTTAGAGGACGCAAGAGGAACGTCATAGGCAATATGGTGGGGTAAAGCGGCAGCGCGCAAGCACTAAAAAACCTATAGAGACACTCTACAACTTCGTCTAATCAGAGAAGGGGAGAGAGCGTACAACTAACAGTTATATACTCTGCAAACATAACACAGCCAATGTGTTCCCCCTTCGCAAAGAGGTACTTACAAAGGCACTCGCACGGTGGACAAGTTTTAACCATTTATTATTAGAGTTGGGCTAATTTACTACACAAGTTATTATGATTGAAATAACAGGTGCAAGTTGTCTATGGTCGAGTCATACAGCTCCAAGTCGTCCATAACCGCGGACACGGCTTATCGATAAGATTTAACCCTGCAGGGGTGCCCAAATGTGCCCACACGCACGCTCAACCCACTTACGATAGGTGGATATCACGACACGCACTCTCCTTCACTACAACAATGTCCAGGAAGCCACCTAACTAAGTTAACCCGTATCGAAGTCCGGCCGTGCTCCGAAGCGGACTTAGCTGTTTGCGTCTACGGCTTTCGGATGGAAACAGTGCCCGCAGGGTGAATCCATCTTCAGCAATACGTACCGCATCCTACGAGCGTGCAAGAGGCAATGGGGTTACAAGGCACTCACGGCTTCCCCAAAAGTAACATCATATCATCTGACCACAAAGAAACATGCTTGCACGCCCGGGAGAAACAAACAAAACATTCAAACTAGTTGTGGCCACTGGACAAAGCTGTAGATTCCGGCAGTGGTCGAGGGGAGACCCGGTAAGCATACCCACGTGTGGTTAGAGCGCTCAGTCTCGGAACAGATAACAAGATCTCGGGGTCCTAAGATATTTAGGAAACACAAGTGAGCCGTCATAAAACGAGCAGCTGACCCACCGATGCCTTCTCTAAACAAATGTCAACAACTAAAGTAATCATGATTTTTCCCAACATATAACCCGATAAGATAACAATAACGGTAACGAGATAAAACAGCACTAGCATGCACTACGACTCGCAAGGCAGACCCAAAACAAAACAATAGCCATAGGAGATGGTGGTGGCAATATGGGCTGCTTGAGGTAACAAGTGGAAGGGACACGTGACAAGAACGCAACTTAAGGATAGCATGAGGAAGAAGGCAAAATAAAATAGGTGAGCGACTCCCTGCGAGGACGGGGAGTATAGGAGAAATGCTTGCCTGTTAAAGCTTGCCGAGGGACATCCGGAGAACTCGTCGTATCTCACCACACCACTTCGCGATCCTATCCGGGAAGAAGCAAATGCTACAACAACAACAACGGATGCAAAGCTTACAACTACGGAAGAAGAACTGGCATGATCAAGATGATATGTATGACATGACAATGATGGTGCAGTGCAACTTATCAAATTTAAGCGGAATGGAATTCCGACACACAATTATTAGGTTCAAGTTATTTATCTACCCCGCATATTAAATGTTATTAGCATGGCATAAACATGGCAGGGGTGAGCTACATCAAAGTTAAATGGAACCGGGACAAAAAGATAAGCAATCCCGCACAATTCCATATTAAGTTATTAGGTGAATTGCTATTACCCGGACAACCACATGATATGCGATGCGATGCGGCACATAATGATATGGCAATGCAACAAGTTAGATAACATTTATAAAATATGATTGGCTTAGGGTCGGAGTCTCACGGTATCCAAAACAAAGATGGTCACCGGATTGAAGAGGATGAAGATGAAGCCGGGGTCTCGGCCTTCGGATCCATGAAGGAGAACTTGAGATTTCCGTGACGAAGGTCTTCGGATTCGGTTTCGTTTATCGGTGACGAACTTGAATCGGCGCGGCGGTCTTCGCGTGACGCCATGCTCGTTATTCGAAAGTATTGGCATCGAAAGGACTTGTCGATGAACTTGATGGCGAACATGGATGCAGAACTTGCGACTCACGGGGCAACGAAGTGGCGAACCGGACGATGAATTCATGTGAAGCAGCAGAAAACTTGGACATGGACGAAAGCACATCTTGCGAGCGAGGACGGCATGGCCGAAGGCAGTGCTCACGCGCACAACTAGCAGTATCGCTGCACGACTAGGATGCGCAGCAGCGGAATAACCTGCACGGGCGCACGCAACATGATTGCAGCAGGACTTGGCGAGCTAGGAGGGTTCCAGGTCGAGCATGAAGGGGAACGACGGCGTCAGGTGCCGGAAGCAGCAGGGAAGGCCGCGGCCTTGGCCGGGGCTCCTGGCAGCGGCGACCGGAGCTCGTGGCGGCGGATGGAGGCGCAGGCGGCGCCGCTCGGGTGCCGCGAGATGGAGAGCGAGGCGGGGCACTGCGCCGCAGGAGGCAGGGGCTCACAGCCGGGCGACGGCCGAGCAACGGAGAGGGGTGGCGCGGACAAGGGCGCTCGGGGCCAGAAGGAGGCGAGGCTGCGCTGAGGGGAGGAACCAGGGCCAACGGGAGGAGAGGTCGCTCACGTCGGGGAGGGACTGGCGGCCGGCGGCCTGCAGCCTGCAGGCGCAACGCGGAGAGGTGGCGGCGGCGGAGCCGGGGAAGGTCCGGCGGCAGCGCCATGCGGGCAGAGTGGGAGGCGAGGTCGAGAGGGGGCGCGGGTCGCGAGCGAGGAGAAGAGCGACGCGCTCGGGGCTGGGTCGGGGATGAGAGGAGAGGCTCAGAGAGAGATGGGAGGGTCTAGACAGAAAAAGAAAAAGGTGAGGGGGTTTGGAGCAAAAAGGCCAGGCCGGCGGCGGGGGGGGGGGGGTAGGAACGCAAAAATGCCAAGGCATCTAGGGTTCCAGGAGGGAGGCTCGGGTTGGGCCGGAAGCTGGGCTGCCGACTGGGCCGGTGCAAGGCCTGGCCGGTGGGAGGTCTTCTCCCTTTTTTTTTTATTAAAACAGTTTTCTGTTTTTATTTCCTGGTTGTTTTAAAACCATTTTAAAATAGTTTTGATACCAGAAAAATACTAGAAAAATATAGATTTAGTTTTGGGATGAAAAGAAGAGAATAATTTTGGCAATGAAAATAAAGTTTAATAAAATAATTTTGGAATTAGAATATGCATGATGCCATGATTATGCACAAAAGGAAAAGCACAATAAAAATCTAATAGGGGTATTACCCGGGGCAGTTACAAGTAGATCTGACACTGCATACACCATAACATATAGAACATGGTACCTTACACATCAGATGACACAACATCCAGGATTAATAATATTATAATGAAACCGGCCTTGCTAACTATGATAGTGATTAAAAAATGGAAACTCACCGATCCTAATACAATATTCTAGTGGATCCAACCTTCCTAACTGTGTTACATGTCAGATCCGTGGTTAACTTAAAAAAAGGCATGAGAAAGAACCTATACCTCTGGGAGACGGTGGAGCTGACGAGGACGAGACAGCTTGACCGGCTTATTGGAGTTCGACAGCGAGGTTCGGCAGCACGATCGATGAAGAAGCCCTCGGCGACGTCAACTCTATTTCTGCAAGGAAGGTAGCAGATTCCACCACGTCTACCAGGTGCTCAAGGGGAGCAAGGTGACATGTGTTTTCCTAAATCTGGATAGGCGGCTATCGTGGAGTGAGTCCGGATCGGGACGCTGGTGGTCCTTATATATCCCCAAAATATGGTACGGTTGCATTTGATGGATCCAAATGGACCACTAATCGCACACAGTTTGTGCAAGGAAAGCCGTGTGTGCTATGTACCTTCGCGCATGGCTATGTTGCACAAAGTCGTATGTGTTCTTCGCACACGATTTCTGTATATATACCTGCACCTCCACATGCTTCATACATGACTTATTTATACTAAGTTGTATGCTATACACTTGCACCTACAAAATTTGCTTGCACCTGCATAAATTTAGATCGGACACAATTCATCTTTGAGGAAGATTTCATAATATATTTGGCTTAAACTGGAGGGGAACCAATAACCTAAACCCTAACCCTATCCCTAACCCTAACCCTAACCCTAACCAATTAATGAAACATGGGTTCCCTTCCTTTTACAAAAGACCATCAATACCATTTGGGCATCGGTCGGAAGAGCACCAATCAATAATATTGGTTGCCCTTCCTGTTATAAAAAGACCAGTGTTAATTTCACATTACATACATATATAGGGCTGAATAAAGCTGGTAATAATTATGTCATATACTAAATGTCCTCCTCGTCACTATAGGAGACGTGGACGACGCCGATGTCTGATTCATCTCCATCGTCGACGGATACACCCTCTCCGGAGACTGATGCCTCGGTGTCGTCGGTGCACTAACCGCTAGTGCTTGATTCTTCTTCTTTGAAGGCAGCTATGTGCCTTGCCAGTGCGGTCATCCACACCTCAGCAAGCTCGTCGGCGGTAAATTGTGGAACACGCGCTGTGTGGCCGGCCTTCTTACCTTTCTTCTTGGCGCGCAACCATGCACGTAGTCGGTCCTCACGGAGAGTCTCGAAGGAGTCCTCCACCACGCGATGCACAACTTCTTCCTCACGCCACGCCAACTCGATGGACTACTCCAGCACCATCTGCTCCTCCAAGTCCTCCTCCATCCTTGCTAGATCATCCTCCTCTGCAATGTGCTCCTCTTGCTTTGGAGTGTGCTCCTCCTCCGAGTCAAACCCGGTGAGTTCGATGATGCGTCCCCCATCACAGAGGAATGCTCCTCCTCCACATCTGACAGTGCAAGGTCGATACAACCTAGAGTGGAATGGCGGGAAGGCATGGTGCAGAGGAGGGTAGGCCGCCGGAAGGAAGAGCGAGCGACACATTTTATAGGCGAGGAGGTAAATGGCGCGGATATTTTAATTTCGCATTTTGAACGAAATTGGTGAACTTGCGAGAATATTTCATGACCAAAATGTTCGCAAACGATTTTGCTGACAAAAACCGTTTGCACTGTATAGTTGACACCGTTTGCGATACTTTCCTCCTCATACGATTCCGCAGACAGAACCCGTTTGCATAGCATGGGTGACACCATTTGTGATATCTTCCTCCGCATACGATTTTGTTTGAACAAAACATTTGCGATATTTCATCATGCACGTATTTGGCAGCCGTAGCATTGCCTCCCATCTCCGTGTGCTCTTCTATGTCCTCCGAACTCATTTTGCCTTCTTCATTGTCTTGGTTGTTAGTCGGTTGGACGGAATGCTCCTGCTCCTTCTCGGCCACCGGAGGCGCCTGATCCGCCACGTGAGGCGCCCCTCCGCCACCTGAGGGGCCTGCTCCGCCACTGGAGGGGCCTGGCCCTAACCGGCGACGTTGCGCTTGCGGGTACCGCACGATGCACGAGAGGCGAGCGGTCTTCTCGGTGCGAACCATGATGAAATGAACCGTGTGTACCGTAATGGTGGGGTGTGCCAAACATTACGGCGGGGGGGGGGGGAGGGGTTCTGTAGCCCGACACGCGTGGCACGCTGGAGGAAGGCGTAGAGGCCAAGCGTTAAGTTAGACACACAACTTTTATATATTATACCGTTTAAGTGCCTCGGAGGAGAAGAGACATGCAAGATTAAAAATTCGTCGCCAAATGTTCACACACGAGAACGTTAGCCACAGTCGTGTGGGATGAAGGCCTATACGTTGATCAATATTTTCAAATGGATCATTTGTAAACTTTTTCTGATGGTCCGGAAATAACTTCCGAGTGCTTTATGCCTTCGTATGGACCTTCCTGAAGACCAAACACATAATTCGTGTTTCCTGGCGTCAGCGTTTAGTCGCCCAGCACAACAAAAGGCTGGGGTCTTTCGTAGACCCGATCTACACAAGTGGTAATATTTGTGGGAGGTGGGCGCGTGAAAAGTCACATGGTTAGTTGTCAGTAGACAATTAGAGAATCTCTAGCACAACATGTAAAAGGGGCTTAAAACCAAAATGTAACCGCCAGTTTAGGTTCGGCCGAAACATGACATCGATCAGTCACCGTAAACGAGGGAAAACTGAATTTTTTTTGCAGGTCGAGCCTGAAAACCTAAATCGGCACGTATTTATAGGGGCGAACGAGCGAACCGAACGGTGGATCCATATCTAGGGTGCGCTAAAATTTCAAACCGCTCACTCTCTCCGTCCCCCCCCCCCGTCGCCAACACATTCTGACACCTCCACCGCTACACCGCCCGATTCGGCTGAGCCCGGCATCCCAGAGCTAGCGCAGGTCGCCGCGCATCCTGCTCGCGGTTCCTCGCCCAGCTCTGGGTGCCGCCGCCGCGCCCGCTGAATGGAGGATGAGCTCCGGTGACAAGTTCATTGTCGTTTATCTGTCCGATTCGTCGAGCTCGGACGATTCCGACCTCGACGAGCTGCTCCGGGACGACAAGGTGGAGGCCACCATCCTCCTTCTCTCCATCAAGGAGCTGGAGGACCGCGCGCAGCTGCTGAATCGGATGCGCGGCTCGGTGATTGGCCGGAACCACATTGATAAGGGGTGGCCCGATCTTCTCAGTAAGCAACGGTGGTGATGATGATCACGGGGTGATTGCAGCGGAGGTAACTTGATGAAGTGGATGATAACTTGTATGACGCAACGAGATCTCTCGATTGGTCTCTGTCGCCAATGCAACAGCTCTCAACCCTGCAAGATATTCGCAACTCCACACACTTGCGCACGTAGCCGCCGACCACGAAGCGGTAAGTTGCAACCTTCTAATTCCCAATGGAACAGCAAATTACACAAATACTTTCAGATCTACACAATATCAAGCAATATGGTGTAGGGAATTCAATAGTTTTGCAGAGCAAACAACTAAGAACTAGGGTTTATCTTAAACGTGGTCTAAAGCAGCTAGGGGCGTCCTGGGCACTTATATAGGCGTCCGGGACGACTTATGGTCGAAAAGATACAAGAATAACCGACCCAGAATAGATCTGGTCGAGACAGACTCGGACACGGCCAGTCTGGAATCCGGTTGACCGGGCCTAGGACCGGCCGGTCCGGTCTGGACCGGGCCTGGCGCCGGATGGCAACCGGGCGGGGCGTCCTGTCTTACTGGATCGCCCCGGTTGGCACAGGTTGAAAACCCGGTTTGGACCGGGCTGCGTCGGCGTGGGGGGCGGTCGGACCGACCCTGGGACCGGGTGGCCCGGCGGTACGGCCGACTGACCGGTCCTGGCGCCGGCTGGAACTTCTCCTCCTCTCGCGCATGCCTCCCGCTCCTCCCTCGCGCGTCCATGAGATATCTTCATGTCCAACTCCATGTCCATATTCACGTCCTTCTTTATGTCCAGCTGCTCCTCTCCTCCTCGTGCGATGCTTGTCTCCTCTTCATACCTGATGATACATAAGTAACAGGACTTAGGCAGTATAAAGTTCTCATCAATCAAAGTATCGTTTAGGAACAAATTCACCTGTTGTTTAAGTAACTTCGCACGAGCTCGTGTCATTGGTCCAATCCTGACTTCATTGGACTTGAGCTTCACAGCAGGATCATCTTCTTGTAATGACGGAGGTAGTAGTGAGGTAGGGATGTCCTCATCACACATCCAGTGGAATAGCCTCGTCGGCCACGAGCAATTGATGGAGGACTACTTCTCCGAGGTACCTACCTATCCGCGCATCTATTCCGTAGGAGGTATCACATGCATCGTAGTTTGTTCGTCAAAATCGTGAAGGCCTGCGAAGCCAACTGAAATTACTTCAAGCAACGTAGAAATGTTGTCAGCGTGATGGGTTTCAACCACTTTCAAAAAATCTCGGCTGGCATGAGGGTGATTGCGAATGGCATCCCTGCGGATTACACCGACGAGTATCTTCGAATTGGCGAAGATACAACCACGGAGTCCGTGCGTAGGTTTACTCGCACGATTATCAAGTTGTTTGGGCCAACATATCTTCGAGCTCCCAATGAGGATGACACAAAAAGATTGATAGAGATAAATGAGAAAAGAGGTTGGCCTGGAATGTTTGGTAGTCTTGATTGTATGCATTAGACATGGAATAATTGTCCCAAAGCATGGCATGGACATTACTATGGGAAGAGCAAAGATGCTACCATTGTACTTGACGTCGTCGCATCACAAGATTTGTGGATTTGACATTATTTTTGATTTCCAGGAACACTCAATGACATCAACGTGCTGCAAAGATCCTCTTTATTTGCGAAACTAGCAAATGGGGAAGCACCCACTTGCAATTACAAGGTCAGGAACAATGAATATTGATGTCTACGGGAGCTTCTATTCTTGTAGACAGTGTTGGGCCTCCAAGAGCAGAGGTTTGTAGAACAGCAGCAAGTTTCCCTTAAGTGGATCACCCAAGGTTTATCGAACTCAGGGAGGAAGAGGTCAAAGATATCCCTCTCAAGCAACCCTGCAACCACAAAGCAAGAAGTCTCTTGTGTCCCCAACACACCTAATAGGTGTACTAGTTCGGCGAAGAGATAGTGAAATATAGGTGGTATGAATAAGTATGAGCAGTAGCAACGGTGCCAGAAAATAGCTTGTCTGGCGTGTAGTTGATGGTGGTAGTATTGCAAGCGAGTAGTAACGCAGTAAAACAGTAAACAAGCAGCGATAGCAGTATTTAGGAACAAGGCCTAGGGATTAGACTTTCGCTAGTGGACACTCTCAACATTGATCACATAACAGAATAGATAAATGCATACTCTACACTCTTGTTGGATGATGAACACATTGCGTAGGATTACACGAACCCTCAATGCCGGAGTTAACAAGCTCCACAATTCAATGTTCATATTTAAATAACCTTAGAGTGCATGAAAGATCAATTCGACTAAACCAAGTACTAACATAGTATGCACACTCTGTCACCTTCACACTATGTAGGAGGAATAGATCACATCAATACCATCATAGCAATAGTTAACTTCATAATCTACAAGAGATCATAATCATAGCATAAACCAAGTACTAACACGGATGCACACACTGTCACCATTACACCGTGCAGGAGGAATAAAACTACTTTAATAACATTGCTAGAGTAGCACATAGATAAATTGTGATACAAAATACATTGCAATCAAAAAGGGATATAAATAAGCACTTCACTATGCCATTCATAACAGTGAATAAGTATTCTGTGAAATATAGCCTAAGAGACCCACACGGTGCACACACTGTCACCTTTACACACGTGGGACAAGGAGTCTCCGGAGATCACATAAGTAAAATTCACTTGACTAGCATAATGACATCTAGATTACAAGCATCATCATATGAATCTCAATCATGTAAGGCAGCTCATGAGATTATTGTATTGAAGTACATAGGAGAGAGATGAACCACATAGCTACCGGTACAGCCCCGAGCCTCGATGGAGAACTACTCCCTCCTCATGGGAGACAGACAGCCGTTGATGAAGATGGCGGTGGATGATGGCAGCGGTGTCGATGGAAAACCTTCCGGGCACTTCCCGCTCCGGCGGCGTGCCGGAACGAGACTCCCGTCCCCCGCATCTTGGCTTCGCGATGGCGGCGGCTCTGGAAGGTTTTCCGTATCGTGGTTTTTCGCATCAGGGGTTTCGCGACGGAGGCTTTAAGTAGGCGGAAGGGCGGAGTCGGAGGGCTGACGAGGGGCCCACACCATACGGCGGCGCGGGCCCCCCTCTGGCCGCGCCGCCTTGTGGTGTCGCCACCTTGTGGCCCCACTTCGTATGCTCTTCGGTCTTCTGGAAGGTGATACGTCCCCGACGTATCCATAATTTCTGTCGTTCCATGCTTGTTTTATGACAATACTTACATGTTTTGCTTGCACTTTATAATGTTTTTATGCGTTTTCCGGAACTAACCTATTAACAAGATGCCACAATGCGCTCTGTTTTCCGTCTGTTTTTGGTTCCGAAATGTCGTTCGGGCAATATTCTCGGAATTCGACGAAACGAAGACCAAACCTCGCGAAGCTTAGTTACGTAGCGCACCGTTTTGAATCGCCCACGAGAAACTTATTTTGTGGCGCACAAAGCTCGGTGCGCCACGAAATAGCTTAATTTTTGTGGCGCACTACTAAGCGTACGCCTGCAAAAACTTTGTGGGCCCACTGCCTGTCACCCCCAATCATTGGTTTTACAATTTCTATAGCGCACAAACCGCGGTGCGCCACAGTCGCTATACATGGCACGGCAACAGTGCGCCACAAAAATGGGTATTCTGTGGCGCCTTTGTATTGCCTGCGCCACGAAATGGGTACCGTGGCGCAGCTGGCACCAGTTAGCCACCCAGAAATAAGGTACATGAGCGCACTGCGATCGGTGCATGCACGGAGGTGTGACAGGATCTGCAAAGTGAGCCAACCTCCCACCTACCACACTACACAAGCCATTCTTCTTCCTCCATGCTCGTCCCCCACATACTCTCTCATACCATTTTGACTCTACTTTTCACTTGCTTGGGTATTTGTTGCACCCAGCTTTGGTTTGATATGGTCAGGAGTTGAGAGCTACCACGTCTCTCTCCTCCTGACTCGAAGTGATCGATCGCGGTCTGCGTCTACAGTGTCGAATCTAGAAGAGTGAGTAGTTGGAGGAGACATACATATGCTTGGAGGAGACATGCATATGCTTGTAGATCTTGTGTGGTGTCGTGGATGCACATGTGGATGCTGAGTGGCGCGTGCAACGTCTTGTGTGTGTGTGGGTGGTGCCGTGGATGTTTGCCAGAAATGTTGATTCATTTCCGTTCCGGCAAGTTTTGCACTACCCATATGTCCCTACTTTGAGGAGAGGTCAAATGCACGAATTTTTCCTTGCCTTCCCTGCTCATCTACTGCCTTGAGGAGAGGTACGGCCCATGCATGTGTGTCGCATTTGTGATGCAGTTTCCTAATTTCTTTGTTCTATGTTATACCACATTTAGCGGGCAAGCATGGTCCTCTCGATGAGTTCCGCTCCGAGATCTCTAGATACAAGATAGACGCGAAGGAGGACATGATTCGGAACAATAGGCGCGAGATAAGATGTCCGTGTCGATCATGCAAACTCGGCCGGCTGGATCAACCTGATTCGGACAGCTGGAGGACACCTGCGAGGCGCGGTTTTCATGCAAGACAACCAGAGCGCGGCCGGCCCCATCCATAATGGTCGCATGAAGACCATGTACGAGCGAGATGACTATCATCATGAAGAAGACTATCATCATGCCGGCGGGGACTATACATCATGAAGAAGAAGTCAGGCGGAAGATCATCATGAAGAAGAAGATACCGTGCGGAGAACATCATCATGATGAAGAAGAAGATTCAAGCAGCGACCCAGCTAATTTGGCCTGCGGGACTCTCATGTTCAAGATCTTCTCCTCCGGAGACGGCAGGCAATCAGAGTTGCGTGAGAGAGCCAGGCATGCGCAAATGGAAGAGACGGGATGACTCCGATCTTTCACAGGTGTCGATCCGCGGGATATCTGCGCTTGCATGTAACGCTTGATTATGCGGATGAAGCGCAGAACAAGTGGACCGATTCCAGTTACGGCAAGAACTTAAATGTGCGACGATCGTCTCGGAGGGCGAGCACATTGCCAGTAAATACCGGGAGGCCAAGAAAGATGCGTGTGTCCCTTGACCTACACATGCGAAAAATACCATGCTGCATTAATGATTGTGTGCAGTTTGTGGAGTTACGAGTACAAGGACGAGAATCACATGTCCGGTGTGTGGCACAGGACGGTACAAGGTTGGGAACAGAAGGTACTTCGAAAGGTGGTATGGTACTTTCCTATCACTCCCCGTATGTGGTAATTTACGTGGACCTAAGGAAATAAAGCTCATTGCAATGTGCATGGAGCGAAGCCGAAGAAGATCTCGGAGATGGGCTATATGCTGGCACACACCTATGAGACCTGGCCGGTGGCAAGCATTGGACATCGCCTTCCCTAGGTTGGAGGCGGCGCCAGGAACATCAGGTGCGGGTATGAGCGCGATGGACTCAATCAGTTGAGCAGCAGAGTATGCCTGCGCTTTTGGCTGTGTTTGTATGTGGCCTTAACCTGCCCCGTGGGTACGCACAAGCAAAGGTACTACACTGTGTATTCTCATTGAGGGCCAGAAAACCAGGGTGTCAGACATGCATTTGCATCTGGAGCTCTTTGAGAAGAGGAGTTAGACACGTTGTGAAGGCCGCCACCGTCGTGGGGCGCCTACACTGAACTTAGCTTCGATACCGAGCCGGCGTTGATCCACGACGGTCGGACTATCCTGGTTACGCATATGCTCTCTGCCCGGGTGGGCACGGTTCAACGGTATGTAGGTGCATGGGCTGATACCCCGCATCTACAACTGCCAAGGGATCCGGGTCACTCGAAAACCGTCTACCGGGTGCTGCGAGAAGGTGGCAACCCGGATCACCCCGTACTGGAGAAAACGCGGTGATGCATTCAAATAGTAAAGATGCGACCCGATGGACCCCCACGCCGAGGAGCGGGCGCGAAGTCGATGATCTCTAAAGAAAGATCGGAAGGAGTGCTGGTAGCAGGCTGGAAGCGGCCGAGGCCAGAGCCGGCTGCTCGGCTGCAGGAAGCGAGTCTACGTTTTCCCACGACTTGGAAGTCTCGGAAGGTCCTCACACTACGCCCCGTAGCCTCGATGTCATTGCACATTACGAAGAAGCGGTGCCGAGGAGTACCGCCAGCGGCACTCACTTTGCAACTGCAGAGGCGTCCAAGGATGGACCTAAAAGCAGCAGCTCTGATCTTAAGCATTTTGGCATCAGGGAAAGGGATCTTCCGGCCACGAATCTTGGCGACGATGATGATGATGATGAGTGATGCAGGCCCAGAAGGACTCCCAACGTCCTCAGTAAAGGGCTCAAGAAGAAGCAGCGGTCGCAGCTTCCATGCTACTGCATCCCAGCAAGTCTAGGAGGAGCTCGAGAGGCGATTTTCGAGGTGCCTCCTAGGGTGAGGAAGTTCCTCCTGATTTACTCAGAGGAATATCAGCGGGTGTATCTGGGAGCGTAAGCGTAGAAGAGGTTCGCGGGATAAAGAAGTCTCACGGTGCCACGTGCTAATGAAAGCGCGGAATACTTCGGGTAACGATCCGAAGGCATCAATGGACGAAGCAACGTCCCAGTGATCGCTATTTTGGCCATCATGCGCTTTTGAGCGTTATCACCGGGAGTCGGTCGGCGTGAGGCAGCTCAAGATGCTACGGGATAGAGATCGTGGTAGTCTTTCTATGTGAGCTCGAGATTCTGCTTCCGCAGTCTGCGATGATATCAATAGAATCCATCTCCTTCTCCATGTCGTTGAAGACAGCATCAAGCGGCTCGGCCAGCACGTTCCTCCACAAACATGATGCCTTTCGAAAGGCGGAAGCAGGTGTCATGAAGAGGATACTAGTTCGCAATGGCGGTCGACGTCCAGACGCAAGCGTGGCCGAAGGTTTCTAACCTACGGTGCATCTCCTTGCGCAGGAATTATCCAACGCATGAGGAACGATGAGATCATGTTGGTCTACCCCCGGGACGCACCTCCCCGGGAGGCTGTGGTAGTCAGAGTCCGCAGCAGAGGCATCGCTCAGGTCCATGTGCGGCATTGGTCGACCGCGACAGGCTTTGTCGGGAGCTCGCCGGGTGCGCCAGCAACGCTGCGACACTAACGCGGCGAACGATCGCTGGTGCAGAGGCACAAAAGCATGGTGGGCAGAGTCCCATCGATATGGGCCGGCGAGGAAGGTGGGAGGCGTCTGGCTCAAAAGCACAGCTCGGCAGCCTCACGCGTTGGTTACCGAGCAAAGCTCAGCTGGTTGAAGCACGGAATAATCGCCTTCTGCCGAAGATGAAAAACTCATGTACGCCTTATCGCGGGTTGGCCGCGTAACGTAAGGACCCTGTGGGGAGTACGACATCAGCGGATTACTGATTCTGCGACGAAAAGGACGGAAATAAGTTGAAAATCATAACTGAGGGTAGCTATCTTTGCTGTCATCTACGCCAGGTAGCAGGACTAATGTCGAGGAAAGATTTTTGGAAGGAGTCAGAGGAGATGTAGGGCTCATTCTCACGTGCGAGAGAGGCAATTGCCAATGTTTCGATGTGAGGATGGTTGCCAAGAAGGAGTCGAAAAAGAGGGCGCGATGCTCACAACCATGAGTTATACCCACGATGCAAAATCGAAGACGCTGTCAGCGAAAAGCTGACCGTGGGTACTCCGGTGGCCAAGTTAGACCAATGCTTCTTCATCACCGATCCGTGAGGCCCTAGCAAATTGTGTTATGCGTGAGGGAGGGGACAAGAGGAGCATCCATAGGAATCTCGAGGAGACGCCATGCAGGAAGACTTGAGTCAAGACGGTGACCCGAAGATGGAGGAGGAATTCGACAGGCACTTCGAGCATGCCTACTAGTAAAGTAAGTAGAAGGAAGACCCTCCCTACCCTCTAAAGGTTTGTCCGTTCACGCGAAGAAATCTCAAGGTGGCTGACGGCATAAAGTCTTCAACCTGACATGCCAGAAGGGCCAGAGATTGCAGAAGAAGACAGCTCAGAGCTCGATTGGCAGGGCGAAGAAGATCTTTTTTTGGTCTATCACGTGTGTGAGTGTGTGTGTCATGACAAGTACATGCATCGTGTGTGTGAGAGAAACAAGAACATGTTTGTATGAGACAAAGTAATTCATAATTCTCTCTACTAATTACTAAATCAATGTTGTGTTACTTATTGAAATGTAAACTAAAATCTAGAAAAAAAAAGGAAGAAAAATTGTGTGAGCGCCGGGGGTTGAGCTTTGGCTACTCATTGTCCTAACATTGGCCTATAACCACTAGACTAGTACTATGTATACGTCGGGATCACGGCGGTAACCCAGTGATTTGTTTTACGCTAAGTGTCTAAATTCTGTGGCGCATGCCTCTTTAAGTGCGCCACGGGGCAAAGTCTAATAGCGCATGAAAGAGGCGTGCGCCA
>NC_061511.1:176974977-176993403 GCF_022539505.1 Lolium rigidum | reverse complement strand
TCGAATCTCCGTTTGTCTACTGTTTTGTTGCATGTTTACTCGCTGCCATATTTTATTCAGATTGCTATTACCACACATACTCATCCATACTACTTGTATTTCACTATCTCTTCTCCGAACTAGTGCACCTATACATCTGACAAGTGTATTAGGTGTGTTGGGGACACAAGAGACTTCTTGCTTTGTGGTTGCAGGGTTGCTTGAGAGGGATATCTTTGACCTCTTCCTCCCTGAGATCGATAAACCTTGGGTGATCCACTTAAGGGAAACTTGCTTCGCTGTTCTACAAACCTCTTCTCTTGGAGGCCCAACACTGTCTACAAGAATAGAAGCTCCCGTAGACATCGGAAGGTTCGTGGCAAAATAGGACCCCGGGTCTTGATTTCGTCCAATTCCGAGAATATTTCGTTACTAGGATTTCCGAAACCAAAAACAGCGAAAACAACGAATCGGCACTTCGGCATCTTGTTAATAGGTTAGTTCCGGAAAATGCACGAATATGACATAAAGTGTGCATAAAACATGTAGGTATCATCAATAATATGGCATAGAACATAAGAAATTATCGATACGTCGGAGACGTATCAAGCATCCCCAAGCTTAGTTCTGCTCGTCCCGAGCGGGTAAAACGATAACAAAGATAATTTCGAAGTGACATGCCATCATAACCTTGATCATACTATTTGTAAACATATGTAGTGGATGCAGCGATCAAAACAATGGTAATGACATGAGTAAATAAGTGAATCATAAAGCAAAGACTTTTCATGAATAGTACTTCAAGACAAGCATCAATAAGTCTTGCATAAGAGTTAACTCATAAATCAATAAATCAAAGTAAAGGTATTGAAGCAACACAAAGGAAGATTAAGTTTCAGCGGTTGCTTTCAACTTGTAACATGTATATCTCATGGATAATTGTCAACATAGAGTAATATAACAAGTGCAATATGCAAGTATGTAGGAATCAATGCATAGTTCACACAAGTGTTTGCTTCTTGAGGTGGAGAGAGATAGGTGAACTGACTCAACATAAAAGTAAAAAGAATGGTCCTTCAAAGAGGAAAGCATCGATTGCTATATTTGTGCTAGAGCTTTTATTTTGAAAACATGAAACAATTTTGTCAACGGTAGTAATAAAGCATATGAGTTATGTAAATTATATCTTACAAGTTGCAAGTCTCATGCATAGTATACTAATAGTGCCCGCACCTTGTCCTAATTAGCTTGGACTACCGGATCTTTGCAATGCACATGTTTTAACCAAGTGTCACAATGGGGTACCTCCATGCCGACTGTACAAAGGTCTAAGGAGAAAGCTCGCATTTTGGATTTCTCGCTTTTGATTATTCTCAACTTAGACATCCATACCGGGACAACATGGACAACAGATAATGGACTCCTCTTTAATGCATAAGCATGTGGCAACAATTATTATTCTCATATGAGATTGAGGATATATGTCCAAAACCGAAACTTCCACCATGAATCATGGCTTTAGTTAGCGGCCCAATGTTCTTCTCTAACAATATGCATGCTCCAACCATTAAGGTGGTAGATCTCTCTTACTTCGGACAAGACGGACATGCATAGCAACTCACATGATATTCAACAAAGAATAGTTGATGGCGTCCCCGAAGCATGGTTATCGCACAACAAGCAACTTAATAAGAGATAAAGTGCATAAGTACATATTAAATACCACAATAGTTTTTAAGCTATTTGTCCCATGAGCTATATATTGCAAAGGTGAATGATGGAATTTTAAAGGTAGCACTCAAGCAATTTACTTTGGAATGGCGGATAAATACCATGTAGTAGGTAGGTATGGTGGACACAAATGGCATAGTGGTTGGCTCAAGTATTTTGGATGCATGAGAAGTATTCCCTCTCGATACAAGGTTTAGGCTAGCAAGGTTATTTGAAACAAACACAAGGATGAACGGTGCAGCAAAACTCACATAAAAGACATATTGTAAACATTATAAGACTCTACACCGTCTTCCTTGTTGTTCAAAACTCAATACTAGATATTATCTAGACTCTAGAGAAACCAAATATGCAAACCAAATTAGCAAGCTCTAAGTGTTTCTTCATTAATGGGTGCAAAGTATATGATGCAAGAGCTTAAACATGAGCACAACAATTGCCAAGTATCAAATTATCCAAGACATTTTAGAATTACTACATGTAGTATTTTCCAATTCCAACCATATAACAATTTAACGAAGAAGAAACTTCGCCATGAATACTATGAGTAGAGCCTAAGGACATACTTGTCCATATGCTACAGCGGAGCGTGTCTCTCTCCCATAAAGTGAATGCTAAGATCCATTTTATTCAAACAAAACAAAAAAAACAAAAACAAACCGACGCTCCAAGCAAAGTGCATAAGATGTGACGGAATAAAAATATAGTTTCGGGGGAGGAACCCGATAATGTTGTCGATGAAGAAGGGGATGCCTTGGGCATCCCCAAGCTTAGACGCTTGAGTCTTCTTAGAATATGCAGGGTTGAACCACCGGGGCATCCCCAAGCTTAGAGCTTTCACTCTCCTTGATCATATTGCATCATACTCCTCTCTTGATCCTTGAAAACTTCCTCCACACCAAACTCGAAACAACTCATTAGAGGGTTAGTGCACAATAAAAATTAACATGTTCAGAGGTGACACAATCATTCTTAACACTTCTGGACATTGCATAAAGCTACTGGACATTAATGGATCAAAGAAATTCATCCAACATAGCGAAAGAGGCAATGCGAAATAAAAAAAGGCAGAATCTGTCAAAACAGAACAGTCCGTAAAGATGGATTTTATTAGGCCACCAGACTTGCTCAAATGAAAATGCTCAAATTGAATGAAAGTTGCGTTACGTATCTGAGGATCATGCACGTAAATTGGCTTAATTTTCTGAGCTACCTACAGGGAGGTAGACCCAGATTCGTGACAAAGAAAGAAATCTGGAACTGCGCAGATAATCCAAATCTAGTACTTACTTTACTATCAAAGACTTTACTTGGCACAACAAAACTCAAAACTAAGATAAGGAGAGGTTGCTACAGTAGTAAACAACTTCCAAGACTCAAATATAAAACAAAAATACTGTAGTAAAAACATGGGTTGTCTCCCATAAGCGCTTTTCTTTAACGCCTTTCAGCTAGGCGCAGAAAGTGTAACTCAAGTGTTATCGAAGGGTGGTGCACCTACAACGGGGTTTGGAGTTTTCTCAACCATGCATAGTATATTGGATACATAAGTTTCAGCGTCTCCCTTTTCATTAGTCTTGGGCTTGCTACTCTCATCGAAATTTTCAGGAACAAGCCAAGCATAGTTATTTTCTAGCGCATCGTTCATAGCTAGGAGTTTACATGGTATTGGTGCTTTGATCTCCCCACCTTCATTAATATTATTAGTGTACCTTATTCTATCCATGTCCATTTTTTCAAGGAGACCAACAAAATTAGTATGAGAACCAAGCATATTAAATTTAGCAAAGACCTTTCTAGCCTCTCTTGCTAGACCACCAAATTCTCTAAGAAGGGTTTCTAAAACAAAATCTTTCTTTTCCCCTTCTTCCAAATCACCAAGTGTAAGAAATATGTGTTGGATTATAGGATTGAGATTAACAAATTTAGTTTCCAACATGCGAACTAAAGCGACGGCAGCAATTTCATAAGTAGGAGCAAGTTCTACCAAGTGTCTATCTTCAAAATCTTCAACGGTACTAACATGGGTGAAAAATTCTTCTATATTGTTCCTCCCAATTATAGACCCTTGTCCTACCGGTATGTTTTTTGTGGTAAAATTAAAAGGAAACATGATGAATCAAGTAAAGTAAATGCAAGTAAACTAATTTTTTTGTGTTTTTGATATAGAGTGCAAGACAGTAAATAAAGTAAAACTAGCAACTAATTTTTTTGTGTTTTGATATAATGCAGCAAACAAAGTAGAAAATAAAATAAAGCAAGACAAAAACAAAGTAAAGAGATTGAGAAGTGGAGACTCCCCTTGCAGCGTGTCTTGATCTCCCCGGCAACGGCGCCAGAAAATATGTTGGCGTGTAGTTGACGTGGGAGTTAGAAATCTTTGTGGTGTAGCTTTTCTTCAGGTTCCCGGCAACGGCGCCAGAAAAGTGCTTGATGTCTACGGGAGCTTCTATTCTTGTAGACAGTGTTGGGCCTCCAAGAGCAGAGGTTTGTAGAACAGCAGCAAGTTTCCCTTAAGTGGATCACCCAAGGTTTATCGAACTCGGGGAGGAAGAGGTCAAAGATATCCCTCTCAAGCAACCCCTGCAACCACAAAGCAAGAAGTCTCTTGTGTCCCCAACACACCTAATAGGTGTACTAGTTCGGCGAAGAGATAGTGAAATACGGGTGGTATGAATAAGTATGAGCGGTAGCAACGGTGCCAGAAAATAGCTTGGTCGGCGTGTAGTTGATGGTGGTAGTATTGCAGCGATAGTAACGCTTGATAAAACGATAAACAAGCGGCGATAGCGATATTTAGGAACAAGGCCTAGGGATTAGACTTTCGCTAGTGGACACTCTCAACATTGATCACATAACAGAATAGATAAATGCATACTCTACACTCTTGTTGGATGATGAACACATTGCGTAGGATTACACGAACCCTCAATGCCGGAGTTAACAAGCTCCACAATTCAATGTTCATATTTAAATAACCTTAGAGTGCATGAATGATCAATTCGACTAAACCAAGTACTAACATAGTATGCACACTGTCACCTTCACACTATGTAGGAGGAATAGATCACATCAATACCATCATAGCAATAGTTAACTTCATAATCTACAAGAGATCATAATCATAGCATAAACCAAGTACTAACACGGATGCACACACTTGTCACCATTACACCGTGCGGGAGGAATAAAACTACTTTAATAACATTGCTAGAGTAGCACATAGATAAATTGTGATACAAAATACATTGCAATCATAAAGGGATATAAATAAGCACTTCACTATGCCATTCATAACGAGTGAATAAGTATTACGTGAAATATAGCCTAAGAGACCCACACGGTGCACACACTGTCACCTTTACACACGTGGGACAAGGAGTCTCCGGAGATCACATAAGTAAAATTCACTTGACTAGCATAATGACATCTAGATTACAAGCATCATCATATGAATCTCAATCATGTAAGGCAGCTCATGAGATTATTGTATTGAAGTACATAGGAGAGAGATGAACCACATAGCTACCGGTACAGCCCCGAGCCTCGATGGAGAACTACTCCCTCCTCATGGGAGACAGCAGCGTTGATGAAGATGGCGGTGGTGATGTCAGCGGTGTCGATGGAAAAGCCTTCCGGGGGCACTTCCTCGTTCCGGCGGCGTGCCGGAACAGAGACTCCTGTCCCCCAGATCTTGGCTTCGCGATGGCGGCGGCTCTGGAAGGTAAAAGCATGTTGGGTGAACAAATTACAGTCTGGCAATTGACAAATAGAGAGGGCATAACAATGCACATACATGTCATGATAAGTACAGTGAGATTTAATTGGGCATTACGACAAAGTACATAGACCGCCATCCAATCGCATCTATGCCTAAAAAGTCCACCTTCAGGTTATCGTCCGAACCCCTTCCAGTATTAAGTTTGCAAAGCAACAGACAATTGCATTAAGTATGGTGTGTAATGTAATCAATAACTACATCCTCGGACATAGCATCAATGTTTTATCCCTAGTGGCAATAGCACAACACAACCTTAGAACTTTACGTCCATTGTCCCGGTGTCAATGCGGGCATGAACCCACTATCGAGCATAAATACTCCCTCTTGGAGTTACTAGCATCAACTTGGCCGAGCCTCTACTAATAACGGAGAGCATGCAAGATCATAAACAACACATATGCAATAACTTGATAATTAACATAACATGGTATTCTCTATCCATCGGATCCCGACAAACACAACATAGAGTATTACGAGATAGATGATCTTGATCATGTTAGGCAGCTCACAAGATCCAACAATGAAGCACAATGAGGAGAAGACAACCATCTAGCTACTGCTATGGACCCATAGTCCAGGGGTGAACTACTCACTCATCACTCCGGAGGGCGACCATGGCGGTGTAGAGTCCTCCGGGAGATGAATCCCCTCTCCGGCGAGGTGCCGGAGGAGATCTCCAGAATCCTCCGAGATGGGATTGGCGGCGGCGGCGTCTGCGGAAGGTTTTCCGTATCGTGGTTTTTCGCATCGGGGGTTTCGCGACGGAGGCTTTAAGTAGGCGGAAGGGCGGAGTCGGAGGGCTGACGAGGGGCCCACACCATAGGGCGGCGCGGGCCCCCTGCGGCCGCGCCGCCTTGTGGTGTCGCCACCTCGTGGCCCCACTTCGTATGCTCTTCGGTCTTCCGGAAGGTTCGTGGCAAAATAGGACCCTGGGTCTTGATTTCGTCCGAGTTCGAGAATATTTCGTTACTAGGATTTACGAAACCAAAAACAGCGAAAACGACAGCGGCACTTCGGCATCTTGTTAATAGGTTAGTTCCAGAAAATGCACGAATATGACATAAAGTGTGCATAAAACATGTAGGTATCATCAATAATATGGCATAGAACATAATAAATTATCGATACGTCGGAGACGTATCAAATATACAATGGGATATTGTCTAATCGATGGCATCTATTTGGATTGGGCAACTTTTGTGAAGTCTGCTAAATATCCCCAAGATAAAATAGAAGTTGAATTTGCCAAATCTCAAGAAGCAGCTCGTAAGGACATTGAGAGAGCTTTCGGTGTTTTGCAAGCAAGATTTTGCCATTGTTCGTGGTTCAGCCCAATTTTGGGACAAAAAAACCCTTGTGAACGTCATGACATGTTGTCTGATTCTTCACAATATGATCATCGAGGATGAAAGAGAGTTAAACCTGTTTTACTTCTATAACAATGTTGGCACCCGAGTGCAACCACGAAGGAATCCCGATCATTGAAGCTTTCCTTGAAACGCATTGGCAGATTGAGAATGCCAATACCCATGCCCAAGCTTGTTTATGATCTCAAAATGCACCACTGGCAGCGACATGGCCGTCGCCTATGATCCTACCTTTCCATTCATTTACGTGTGAGATGTATCATTGTTGAGACATTGGTTCATTTGTTTGATTGTTGAAAACTATTGTAATTTGGTTGAGACCTTTCTTCATTTGTTTTATTATTTTAAAACTGTTGTAATTTGGTTAATGCTGTGTTTGGATGCATAGAATCCTCTATGGAATTGAATTGGACTTTCAGATTTCAAATCTAAGATGGAAATGAATTGGCTACGAATTCGAATTTGGCTGTTTGGATGTGCTCGGAATTTTATGTTGGAATCAAATTGTGAATCCAATTCCAAATCTTGTTTGGATGTACAAACTACGAAATTTGGTGTTCTGTGGAGTTTGAACATATAAACATGTGTACATGTAAAAAAAAATATAGCAAACACAGTACGAGTCAAAAGAAGAATTTTATTCTTCCAATCGGCCAAAGCTAGTACTAATTATCCAAGAAAGTTTCAATTAGAACAGATCTTAACATTAAAGAACACACATTCATCGATGCAAACGAGCATGGCCATGGAGGGCCCCGTCCTCCCTGCCTTATTCCGGTGCAATTCACCTCCAGCCGCCGCTGTTTACACCACCGCCGCCGCCGCTGTGACCATCCCATCTCACATGGCGCAGATTAGGGTTATGCGCCAAGAGAGGGACGACCAGCGGAGGCGACGCAAAGGGGAATAAGCTGGGGAAGCGAGGAAAGGGAGAAGAGGAGGGGGCCGAGCTTGTGCGCCGCTGTCGGGGCTCCGCCGCTCCGGTCCGGTCGCTCGCGTCGGAGGGAGGCGGCGACGGGCGAGTCGCCTTGTTCCGTCTCTATCTCTGCTCGCTTGACGAAGAGGCACGCGAGCGCTTCGATTCCACACGTTTCCGAGGGTCTGACCTCGGAAAGTTTCCAGGGAAGTTTACACGGGCCGGACCGGTGCGTGGAATTTGGCCTCTGTTTCCAGGCTCCCAATTCTAAGGCAATCCAAACGGCGGAAACAGGCCTCAAATTCCAGATTGGACGATTCCGAGCCCAATTCAACGCAACCAAATACATAAGACATTTGTTTATCTGTTGTAATAATTTGGATGATTATTTGATTAATTATGATCGATTGTTGTATGTTCATGTTTATACTATGTTGCATATGAATTATATGAAGAAACCCTACTTTTACGGGTTCGGATGTCGCTGGCACTACAGATTGGTTTACGGGCTCTGTTCTGCGCCAACGATTTTCCGACCATAAACACGAGTTCGGTGAACTGAAATCGGGGTTTTTAGTTTGCGTGTTTACGGGCTCTATTAGAGATGCTCTTAGCTAGGCAAGTTGAACTGTAAGAGCATGTCTAGCAGGCCCCTCAAAACACGCGCACCCCGTATAATTCCGGCGGGATAGGGGGTGAGGGCGTTTCGGGCCGTCTAGCAGGCTCGTATTCGGGCCGGCCCGTATCGGAAGAATATGGGGCCTGTCAAATCCACCCCGCCGCCCCTACAAATATAGGGTGAAGCTGCGAGTGGGGGTCCAACCCCTCACTCGCAACCCTAGCCCCGCCGTGCGCCGCCGCCTCCCCACACCCACTCCGGCGAGCAATTCGCACGCGAGGCCCACCGCATTTGCACCGCCGCCGGCCATGAGCGCTTCGCGGAGGAGCAGCGTCTCGCCCGCCGCCGGATCGAAGCGATCCCGCGAGCCGGCGATGATGGAGGAGGCGTGGCGCCTCCACTGCAAGCACTCCGCCGCCGGGAGTCGGCTTGCGGCGTGCAAATACGCTGGCTCCGACTGGGTGCCGCCGAGGCTCGTCGACTTCGCGGAGGGCGGCCGCTACCACAAGGTCGACCCCCCGCTCAAGCCGATGAGCGGCGGCGATTTTGACAAATGGCGGAGCAATTTGGAGCTTTAACGCTCCTGGAAGGCACCATGGGAGGGGAGCTCCAGCGGCGGAGGAAGAGGAGGCACCGATGAGGAAGATGAGGCGCCGATGAGGAAGAGGAGGCACCGGGGGAGGACCCCCTCTTCTTGGAGGCGGTGGCCGCGTCCAAGAAGGAGGCCGCCGACAAGGCTCGGGCGGAGGCGGAGGAGGCAGCGCAGGCCATCGCCGCCGTCGAGGAGATGAAGGCGCGGGAGGCCGCCGCCACTGCCCAAATCGTCATCCTCGACGACTAGGTGCCATTGTAGAAGTCGTGATCCTACTGGATCGCGCAATTTTGTAAATCCCTATCTATGATCAATGTAATGTAATGAACTCTATTAATTCTACTGGGGTTTTGCAAATTTTAAATATACGGGGTGAAGTAAGGGTTCTGTTAGATGGAATTGTTCATGCGCGATGAACTATGATCAATTTTTCTGATACAGGACCCTCTACTTGCTCGATACGGGACGAGCAAATAAGAAGTCTGTTAGACATGTTCTCAGCTGGGTTACAGTATAGACTGCAGCATTGATTTTTTGGAGAGGAAAATGCAGTATAGTTCTGGACGACGTGAATGCACGCAAGGTTCGGGCATTGCCTGTCATTAGCAGATCCAGCTAGTCACGCGGCTTAATTAAGTAGCAAATGGCTGCCTAGTGGCTGATCAAGGGTATTCAGTGATGGCTTACGTGACCGTTCATGAGGCGCTCTACTTCCTACTGGCTGATGAAGGGTTGACCAGAAGTAGAGACAAGTCTTATACTACCAACTTGCCATTCATTCATGCACATGGTCCTCGAATGTTATTGACAACTGGTTGCATTAACCAATGTGTTTGGTCTACTCTCGGCTAAGTCTTATTGAAGAGAAAATTGTTTATTCAAAGTACATCCAACATACTCCCACCTGCCCAAAAATAGGCCCCCAAACGTTTTTATAAATTTACTTCGATAACAAATAGCCCCACACAATAATTATTATAACAACTATTAATTTTCTTTTTGAGCACACACAATCAATACTTAAACCTCACTGATCACAAATTTAACGGATAGCTTTCGCAAGGTCAAATAAGTTGTATTCCAACTTCTTCTCTTTGTTTAGTTATTTTCTCACCCTCCCATTTCTTCTTCTCCTCTAGCAGCAAATTCCTCTCTTTCTCCACCTTGCACAACTTAGTTCCAGATTGGTCCTCACAATTCTCCACTTTGCCATGTTTTGCTTTGACAGACGCTTCTGAATGTTCAAATTATCCTACAAACTCACAGTTCATACCATTCTACAAATTCAAATTATAAACAAATTTAAGAAAGGTATCATACTACTAAATCGAAACAATATAGTACACGCTCACTCATCATAAATTTGAACTATAGCTTTCGGAAGATCAAATAAGGTGTATTCCAACCTTTTATTTTCATCCTTTAGTCTTTTCATCCCCCTATTTCTTCTTCTGCTCTAGTAGCAAATTCCACTCTTTCTCCACGTTGCGCAACTCAATTCTTACATTAGTCCTCACAATTCTTCTTCAGTTTTTCCATATTTTGCTTAGCAGACGTTTCTCATTGTTCGAATTATCCTACAAACCCACAGTTAATACCATCCTACAATTTATAATTATGAATTTTTTTTAAGCAAGGTATCATGCTACTAAATCAAACCAATATAGCACATTACTTACAGTGTGCTTCAAACACGCATATAGCTAACACCATGTGTTCGTCCCTTCGAAAGCAACGACTTTCTCCGGCATAAGGCCATTCATGCGGCAACGTGAGGTAGACTTGGGATCGACAATGCCAATCCACGCTGGGCCGGATATCGTGTCCGGCATAGTCCACCTCGGGATACTGCACATCAGCGGAATTAACCAAGCTATGGACACAATTATTAAAAAAATCTAAGTTAACAAGCCTCGAAGAAACCCGAAACCTATTAGCACATCACCGGTGGGAGAGGAGGGTGTGGGTGGAAGAGGGAGTACTCACATCGCCGAGCCAAAACTCAAGAGGCATCGGTGGGCTGCAGCGGACCGCACGAGCGATGTGGCAGCTTAAGCAACTGGCGAGGCGACGAGCGACTCTGAGCTTCTGGTGCGCCGAATCATGGACAGCGGCCAAGTCGTTTGGAGGCGAAGAAGGCAATTTTAGGTGGCAAGGGTAATTCAGATTCTGTCGCACAAATCAAAGGGGGAGAGAGGGCAGATGAGAAGGGTTGTTTCGCTTCTAGCACAGTTCCGCGCAGCCACTTGCCAAGCATTGTCGGTGCCCCCCATTCGACCCCTCCCCCACCCCCCACTACGGGACCGACACGGGAGTGCCGATCGAATTATCGGCCGCAACAAGCGTGGGCAGAACTAGGGGCGCCGGTAGGAGACGATTTGGGGCCAGAATCCCAAACCCCATTTGGGCCGGGGGCGGGGGGGGGGGGGTGGAGGGGAGGCTTTGGGGGCTCTCGGTGGGATGCTCTAAGTCATTTGGTTTGGATTGTGGAGGTAAAACCCCAACAACCATGTTTAAATACTAATGGATGAGGATGAATCTTGTTGCGTAACAAACACTTAAAACATCGTACTCATACTTAAATGTTGTCCGCACCCCTAGTTAGTGTAGAGGCCGACAAAATATGATAAGTTGGGCAGCCTACGGTCCACCAAAAATTGATCTTCCTCATGTCAACTCTGGGATGGCACGGGCACCGCCGCCGCTTCCTTCATCTAGACTTCCCACACCACTCACCTCCATCATGGCCACCGGGTGGTGCCGCCAACAATGATGTGCGGGAGACGGCAGCGGCTCTCCTCTTGCATCTGCCTAAAGGTTTTTGAGCATCTCATCTACTATGTGGCGATTTGCCATATAGATCTGAAACAACAATGGCTAGCGCGTCTCGTAGCGTAAGGTCCTCGTTTGTGGAGTGGGTCAAGCACTGATCCTGCTCCAATATGACAACCCTCCTAGATATTTTGGAATCTGACTTTGTGTGGCAGTGACATGGAGCTCAAGGGTAGAGGGTGACACCAAGGAAGTTGCAAAGAGGAGCAGTGGTCAAGCTGACTAGCATCATCGACGAGGAACTGTGTCATGAGGCTCATTGGTGCTTTTGCATCCCTCATTTATTTGATGTTAATCATGATATTCTTTAGATTTATCTTAGACATACCAATATTTGTTACTCTTTAGTTTGTTTGTTTTTGTTTGTTCTATGTATGCCTTTTAAGCGGGCCTTATCTTTCATGAGCACTTATACGTCATCACCACCAATGTTGTAGCTAAAATGGATAAGAAACCATACCTGAATTTTCAAACTACAAGGAGCATCCTAAAGATGATCTCAAATGAATAAGTTATCAACATGATAAATCAACTCTGCCTTTTGGACATGTCAATCGGAGGCCTTATAAATAATCAACCAGAAATTCCAGAATACAAGATGAGAAGTGGTACGTAACACGCGAAATTAAGCATGTTCTTGGAAGGCTCAATATTACCAATTAGGTGTCCTAATTTGGTTCCCCTTTTTCGATAGAATCAGAGGAGTGCATTAGTGTTTTATGATAATGGAGATTGTCTGGCTTGGTCCACATATGTTCATCTCCGAGAAGAGTTGACCCTAGGAAGCACCAATCTCAAGATCATCATTAAATTCATTCTATAGTCATTTGAGACATTTACATAGAATCCACCTCAAAGATGCAAAACTTAGGAGCGGGAGACCATTGAGTAAGAGGAGGATGGAGATGCCATACATGGCGGATGCAGCAGTATGGCCAGTGCCACCATCACCCCACCGCTGGCACCACCACATCTATCAATGTTAATATTTCCATTCCTAACCATGACCTCCAAGATGGGTTGTAGTTCTTTGAACCCTAATTTTAATGCAAAGTTGATCTAAGTAACCCTAATGTTTTTTTATTTTACTATGTGTATCTTTTCGTGTTTTGAACATATCCACAAATCCTAGTGCCTTTGTAATATATCAAAAATGGATCTATGAATTGTGAAGTTTCTTATTAATATATAAAACATTTTCAAAAATTCATGAGCCGATTTTGGAAAAAGGAATATCATCAAAGCAAGTTTAAGCCCCAAAAATGAAAAAAATCTTTTATAAACATAAACCCGGTGTTTTGGGCCGAGGAGGAGTTTTTGAACATGTATATAGAGGTTAGAATGTTGTGGAGGGAGGGGATGGGGATTAGGAAATATCACTTAATGAATGGAAAACAATTTGTTCTCCTAAGAATTTAGGTGGGCTTGGTGTGCTGAATTTGGACTTGATGAATATTATCTCATAAGTGGCTCTAGAAGTTGGAAAGTGAAAATGGTGCATCATAGCAATTACCGAAGAAATAATATATGTAGGAATGAACTTTAACTTAGGTTGGACCTAAATAAGGTATATATCTCAATTTTGTCAGAGTTAATGAAAGTGAAAACAATAAGTAAACTAGAAGGGTCGCAAAACACTAGGATGGGAAACAAAACAGAATGTTCTGAAGTTTTAGCACCTTCAACCATCAAACCAACCCCTTTTTCTTATATTTACTAGAAAATTTGATCCTCTCTTTTTTCTTCCATAGTGGAGATATTTACAGGCAATGACATATCACAACCATATTATAAAAATCTTGCGGTAAGATGGGGTTTCGTTCTAGTGCTAGGAAATAATATTCCAAAGCCTTTGTATGCTTTAAATGAATTGTGAGTATCCTTAACATACTGAATCGATTGCCATTATTTGTAACAAATCAATAGCGATTCATACAAGCTAAATCTTCAAATCATTGGTGGGCCTCTGGTTGATGCTATCACTCAGGCCCTCGGAAGGATCAGCGTCTTATGTTATATATGGTAATTGTTGCGCCTATAGTCCTCGAATTCTATCTCGACCTTTCTATTTTGAAAATAAAAAAGGAAACTGGGAGAAAAATCCTAAAATATCAAGGTTTTCCACATAGGGAGGGATAAACCGATAAGAAAAAGGAGCCGGTTTTGGAAATAGGAATATCATGAAAGCAAGTTCAAGCAATAGTTGATTGTTCCAGAAAGAAATTAAATTGGTCTAGGTCTAGGAAATGAAAAGAAAGTTCTTTTATAAACATAAACCTGGTGTTTTGGGATGATGAGAAGATTTTGAAGATGTTATGATAATTGGCCCTTTCTTTCAAGGGATAACTATTTCTTTGTTCATTCTAGTTGGCAAGCATCTTCTATAACTTCTGTGATAGAATAGTAGTATAGGGAACTAAGATAAGGTTTTGGGAGGATGTTTGGCACAACGGGGAATCCTTGGAGAGAAGAGTTCCTGGATTGTTTGACTTGTCTTTAATGAAAATAAATAAAGTTGACAAAGTTATTCAATCTAGGGTTCTTGCTTAGTCTTTAGGAGATGCCATTGGGGGGATTTGGCTGAATATTGGTATAATTTCTTAGACATAGTGCATAATGTTAATCTAAGCAGGCATATGACATGGTGACATGGAACTTAGAAAACAAAATGCTTTACAGTGATACCACTATGTATTGCTTTGTAAATCGAACCACCAGCCAAAGTTTTCAACAACTTTGGTATCTCAAGCTTCCTGCCAAAATCAAATTTTCATTTGGTTGGTTATATGGGTTAGAAATCTGTCAAAGGAAAATATCAAGAAAAGAGGATGGGATGGATCAATTCAATGTAAGTTCTATGCCTCAAATGAGAGCATGCATGTATCACATATTCTTTCTTTGTCCCCATTGTTAGATACATTTAGAGTGTATTTTGGTATGCTTTCAATTCTCCGACGCAACCTAAAACGGTCATTAAACTGGGTGAGCGGGTACTCAAGTTTCAGGGGAAATGAGAGAGTGGATGTGAAAATTTGTGTAGTCTCCCTCTCTTCTGGTCTCCTTGGAAAGCAAGAATATAACCTATTTTGATAGTATTTTACCTAATATTCCTTGTGACATATTGTTTCAATATGCCATCGGATGGATTATTGGGGTGATTTGAAGAAACCGAAGGTGCAAAAGGTACTTTGTCGAAGCACTGAACTTCCGAAGATGGTGGTATGTGGCGTCTTCAACCGGTCAAAAGGCTGGCGCAAATATGTTAAATGATAGACAGTGGTTAAGATTTATCAAGAACAATTGCGTTTGGGTCTTGCTTAGACTGGGAAGAGCCAGGATATGGAGAGTGTTTTATGGCTCCGCAACTGTTAGTGCATGCACAATGGTAGATGACACACTCTTCTCTTTGCACTCCGTCATCTGGAGAAGGCATAAATATTATTGGTACAATGCATTATCTTTTATTGTTATTTCTAGTAATGAATAAATAAAATAGTAAAAAAATTGTGTAACTAAGGAAACATAAATGGTACAGTAGAAAAAATAGGTTATTTTTTATTTTTAAAAGATCATCCCATAGCTAAAAGAAGATAAACTTCCCTTTCTTATTTTGCAAAACGAAAATTCAACCCGGGCAGTTGACCTCACCATTTTGTAGATGCGCTTATCTCAGCATGGAAAATGTTCTCGTTACCACCAGCAGCACCACTTCTTCTCCTCTATGATCCCGCGCGATAACCTCAGTTTTGACTTTCAGCTACTGTTTCGTTCATTTCGTACCTCTGCTCTCCTCCAAATCTACCTCTGCTCTGGTCAGTAAGCACTAACACCACAGGACTCCGGCCGGCCTCACCTTGTTTTCCCAGTCGGGATGCAGATGACGCGCTCTGCTAGTAACGGCGAGGAGATGACCATGCTGGAACCCGGCCACGTATCATCGTCTTCGTCGTGGTCGTCAGCTGCTGCTGCGACGAAGACGACGACGACCATGAGGGGACCCCGCCCCTTCACCTGGACAGGCCCTGCCATTGTTCTAGGTAACTTACCAACGACGGCTCTGCTCCATCTAGCCTATGTTCTACTGTAGCTAGGAACGACGACTGACTGGCTGACTGACCGTGCAGGCTTCGAGCTGCTCGAGAGCATCGCCTTCTCCGGGGTGGCACTGAATATGGTGGTCTACCTGGGCACCGTGCTCCACGGCACCACCGCCTTCAACGCCGCCCACGTCGACACCTGGAATGGGACCACCTTCATCGTCCCCGTCATCGGCGCCCTCCTCGCCGACAGCTACTGGGGGAAGTACAACACCATCGTCGCGTCGCTCCTCTTCTACCTCGCCGTCAGTATCCTATCATCCTCTTAATTGTCACTTGTGATTCCGTCAAGCAACTGAAGCTGACAAATCTGGAATCGATGGAATGGATGCAGGGCCTGGTGCTGCTAACCTTGTCCGCGGGGATCTCGCCGCTGCGGCCGTCGCCGTGCGAGGGAATCTCGTGCCCACCGGCGACCGGGAAGCAGTTCTCCGTCTTCTTCGCGGCGCTGTACCTGACCTCCATCGGCACGGGGGGCGTCAAGTCGGCGCTGCTTCCGTTCGGGGCAGAGCAGTACGACGTGGACGGCAGCCCGGAGGAGGTGCGGAGGAAGCAGTCCTTCTTCACCTGGTTCTTCGGCGCCATCAACCTTGGCATCTTCGTCGCCGGGACGCTCGTGTCTTGGCTGCAGCAGAACGTGTCCTGGGCGCTCGGCTTCGGCGTCTCCACGTTCTGCCTGCTGCTGGCGGCGGCGGGCTTCCTGGCTGGCACGGCCTGGTACAGGGTGCAGCTCCCCGCCGGCAGCCCGCTCAAGGATATCCTCAGAGTGATTGTGGCGTCCCTGAGAAAGAGGAATACCAGGCTGCCAGCTGCGGATCACGGCGGCCTTGGCCTGCACGAGGTGGTGGAAGACGGTGACCTGCAGAAGCTGGCGCACACCAAAGGACTGAGGTGTCTGGACAAGGCCGCGGTGAAGGGAGCTAACGACAACGAAGGCCCGTGGTATCTATGCACGGTGAGCGAGGTGGAGGGTGTCAAGATCCTGACGCGCATGGCGCCCATCTGGGTAACCTGCGTGCTGTACGCGGCGTCCTTGGGGCAGATGACCACGACATTCATTCAGCAGGGGATGGCCATGGACAACAACGTGTTCGGGAGGTTGAAGGTGCCGGTGGCGTCGATGGTGTCGGTGGAGGTGGCGTTCATGCTGCTGTGGGTGCTACTACACGACGCCGTCATCATGCCGCTCGCTAGGAGATGGGGTCCAGCCGGGAGCGCCGGTCTGACTCAGCTGCAGAGGATGGGCGTGGGGCGGTTCCTCGTCGTCGTGGCCATGGGCACGGCGGCGCTGGTGGAGAGGCGGCGGCTGCAGAGCTTCGGCGCGGGCAGGATGATGGGCATCGGGTGGCAGGTGCCGCAGTTCGTGCTGGTGGCCGGGTCAGACGTGTTCTGCGGGATCGCGCAGCTGGAATTCTTCTACGGCGAGGCGCCAGTGTCAATGCGCAGCATCTGCTCCGCCCTCTCCTTCCTCGCGCTCTCGCTGGGGTACTACGTCAACACAGCGGTGGTCACGGCAGTGTCGCGGTTGAGGCCCGGATGGCTGGCGCCGGACCTCAACGCGGGGCACCTCGACTACTACTTCTGGCTGTGGGCGGTTATTGGCGCCGGCAACCTGCTGCTCTACATGCTGCTCGCCGCCCGGTACACGACCAAGCAAGTCCTCCAATCGCCATCGTCGAGTTAATTACCTAATTCACAATGTACTTAATTTTAAAACGCAGGCAAAAGGCTTGCATGATCCATAAATTAAAAAAAGTGCCCACATAATTATGGAAAACCGAACAAAACGCCCAAACCTAGGCTGGGATCCCGGTGAGATTTCACTTGTAGTGTTTTTGCCTTTTCTAGTTCAAATTTTAGTGTCAAAATTTATACTGCAAAAAAGCAAAATGCACTACAAGTGGGACTTAGATGGGATCTCACTTGACATCCTAGCTAAACCACTCGAAATCAACAAAAACGTGCCAGATCGACAGTCCGCACGCCCAACCAACCCAAACACAAGACCAACGGGTGAACCGTTTCGCCGAACTAAAAGGCCATCGACCACTGCCGTAGAGAAGAAACCGTGAATGTTATGGGAGGAGCAAACTCTCCGCCACACTGAAGAAGCCCACATTCCGCGAAAAGCGTGAGCATGTTGTAATGATCGATACTCCGACAAGCAACATCGAGAACAACCTTGTCGCTCACACGATACAAGGAAAACACCTCAACATTGCATAAACTCTCGCCCTGACTTCAATCTGCTCCGCCACGACACGCGCAACCCGCCAACACTGCCTTTCGGGGTTGCTGCCCTGACGTAGCACCACTCACATGAGAGTTGCAGTGCCACACGACATGGAACCCCACGACCCTAGCTGTGTAGGACACCCTCTCGCAGACCCTAGCCACCACACAACAATTTGGTGCCACTGCCCCGACATCTAGTTAACCACCCACTTTGAGATGCATCAACCGAGCCGAAAACCTTGCTGCCCATGCTGTCAACACCCGAATTTTTAAGTCC
>NC_061511.1:176940701-176974877 GCF_022539505.1 Lolium rigidum | reverse complement strand
GGCGGAGAGTCCTACGCTCCTTGGCGATGACCTTGATGGTCTCCGCCTGCTGAACCAGCTGGAGGTGGGTGCTGTTGGCGAAAGAGCGGGAGTTGTCCAGCTCAGCACGGGTCTCGAACAGCATGAAGTCGAGGTGATCCACGTGGTGCCTCAGCACGGGGTGGAACGGCAGGCTGATGGGCAGCCCAAGAGAGGAGTGCCTTGCAAAGTGTGCAAAGCGTTCCCCTTCAATCGCCACCGAGTTTTGCCCGCACAGACGAGCGAGACCCTCCTGGAGAGCGCGGGCGAGTCCATCCACCTAGGTGTTCTCTCGGAGAGAGAACCGAATCCGGCGGAACATGGGTGACTCCGGCTGTCCGGGAGGTTAGCCATGATGATCCATTGGAGTTGGCCTCCGGTCCGATCAGCGATCCGGCCCCCGTAGAACACGGGAGGCGAGCGTCCGAGGAACTCCGAGAGGGCAAACGAGATCCCTCTCAAAGATGAGATCTCCCCGTTCGCCGACTCGTACACTTGAGTCCGGATGAAGGGCTCCAGGTGGGATGATAGGCTCCATCTGTAGAGGGATTGATGAGCAAGTTAGAGAAGTGCAAGTGTTCAAAATTTTAAGTAACTTATAAACAAGAACATGAATTGGCTAGTTTAAAAAGATCTCAAAGATAAGGGTATGATTGTATTTTTTCATAATTATTCAATTCATTATATTTAAAACTAAGTTTGTCAAACGTCCATTCTAACTAGGGTCTCCTAAGGTCAAACAATGGCTCGATACCAACTTGTCAACACCCGAATTTTTAAGTCCGGATGCCCTATTACATCATACATCGCAATCCCAGGAAGATTGTTTTTGCGAGACATAATAGTAAGTAGTTCAGAGTCATCATTTATTACAACACATAATGTCTTACAACAAGGGATCACATGATCCAATATTACACAAATAGATTGTTCAACATCACAAATAAGTAGCGGAAGCGTAGTAGTAGTGGACTATCTATTCCACGAGGCAACGCTTGACGTTAGAAGACGATCCTAGTTATCGTAGACGTCCTGTTGTCCGTCATCCTGATATCGTTGCTCCTCTTCAAAGTCTGGCATTTGAATAGCCAGGGCAAAGCCATGAGTACTTTAAAGTACTCGCAAACTAATACTAAGGTAGAAACATACTAAGTGTAGTAAGGGGTGCTAAGCTCTAGGTTTATTTGCATAAAGCCAAGTTTTAATTTGATAAACATTTAGTAAAAACCCATCATTTGCTAGACTAACTCAAGTGGGAACATTAGTGTCATTCCCACAATTCATTTGGGATCCAAGTCAAATCACCATTCAAATCCATCATTCTTTTTCAAATTCTGATAACGGAAATAGTATGGCCTTTCCAACCGTCCATAACCGCGGACACGGCTATTCGAATAGGTTTAACACTCTGCAGAGGTTGTACTCTTGTGCCACAACTTTTGATTACATCCGCCGAGGATAACCCCGAATCATCGTAACTCAGTACGCGGATCATCAACCTTAACCTTTCACTTATATGTCCTAGTATAGGCACCTCTCCCCATGAGCTTGGCCTCCCGGTGAAAACCAACTGTTAACCTGGGAACTGCACAGGCCTTGGGTCGTACATTCACCTCATATTCACATCATTCCTCATATACGGAGGCAGCCTCGGCGTAACCCCTATGATGCTTGTTTAGAGGGAACCCATACTAAAATACACAAGTTTCTAGTTAAGCCCTACCCATAATCAGGTATTGTGGGGGTACTTGTATAATTGGAAGGGTATCGCATTCAAACCCATATCAGTTTTATATCAAAAATCACCATCTTCTCTTGGTCATATTCACCTTCAAAGTCATTCAATGGAATGAATCATCAGTCCAAGGTTTCAAATTCATTTCAAAGTCACATGTTTCCCATCTAGAGTAGTCAAATTTTATTTGATTAGCACTAGCAACTATCTCATGAGGGGTGCTATCTAGCTTTGAGTGTTTCTAAGCTAACCTTTAATCTTGTTCTACTCTATACCAAGTGAATCATAAATCAAAAAGTACTTTGAAGTAAATAAGCAAAAATAATTGCAAGGTAAAAACATGGGATAGGTACTACATAAAATTAAATGGGTGATGGTGCCTTGCTCTTGTAGAGCTTTGCATCATGGTGGTTAGCAAGAATATTAGCTTGCCTTGAGCAGAGTAGTTATCGAAGTTCTCCTCTTCTTCTTGGGAGTAGGCTTCCTCCTCTTGATACTCCTCGTTACTAGCGTCTATATACGAATACGAGGTATAAATACTAAACCAAGCTCACATACTAAACTAAAAACACTCAAAAGAGTTCACACACTAATCCTATCATCAATCAAACATGGCATGGTGGATTACTTGATTGATTCTTACTTAAGAGAGAAATAATTTCCTCTCATTATTCTTATTTCTTCTATTTGGTATTTAGATCCTTAGAGAAATTAATTTCTTCTCATTACATCCCTTTAAGATTTAATCTCTTCATATAATAATCAGGTATGAAATATAGGTTGACTAAAGTCAACATTCCATATCTATTATATGTGAGTACAATTTAATTGAGGTGCTACACTTCACATAGTTTAAATACTATCATGTAAATGAATTAAAATCTCTAAGTAATAATTATCAGAGGTTCATTAGCCTAAGTCATTCCCCCTGGTTATATTACTTAGGATCAAGATTTAAATGAGAGAGTAGCTCTCATATCATTTGTTGAGTTTGAATTCCAAAATTTAATGCACTAGTAATGGCTACATAGCCACTATTTTGATCCAGTACATGATCATGCAAACAACTTGGCTATATTATTACATAAACAATTAAAGGACATCAATTGTGATTTATGAGAGTTGGAATCAACTCAAAAATCAAATTTGGTTGAATTTTAAATTAAGTTTCAAGTTGCAAAAGTCCCTGACTTGTTATTTTTAGCATTTAAATTCTACTACGAATTTGGAGATGGGACCAGTGGCATTTGATAGATAATTTCGTTGGCTTTCCAACGGTATAAAGTTTGCTAAATTTGGTTTGGTAGATTTCAAACTATTCAAAAATTACTAAAGCATCTGCAGAGCAATTTGAAATATCAAATAAACCTAATTTTGAATTGTTGGGCTAGGCGGGAAACGTTATTGGGCCGAAACGGATTAAACTAACACTGCGCAGCCCAACTAGCATCTAGTGCCACTGGGCCGCCCTGACGAGGTGGGGGCCACCAGTCAGTGGCTTTTAACCATGCGAATCGGTACGCGCGAGATGAGCCGTTGGATTAGAGAAGGATCTAGCGGCCAGGGATCGTCGTCGTCTCCGACGGGATCCCGACGTGCCGGCGGCGTGACTGGGGGGTCGGAGGGAGTTTCAGGCCGTTGCAGGTGGTGGGCAAGCTGCGCGGAGAAGTGGTAGTCGATGAGGAAGCCCCTGGTGCAGTGGTGGAGCTCGGCGAGGCTCCAGGCGAAGCAGAGCTTTGGCGGGCTCCGGCGGACTCGAGCTCGCAATTCGAGCAGCTCCGGCGGTGAGAGGTGAAATTGGTTGGGGGAGAGTGATCAGTGAGGAGAGGGGAGTGAGTTGTGTGAAGAGAGGAGGAGCCGATCGTCTCTATTTATAGCGTGCGGGAGGTGGCCGAGTGTGCTGCAAGGGCGCGTCGACGGCGTGGCCTCTCCGGCGATCGAAAGGGCAAGGCGAGGACATCATCTTGTAGGAGGCGTTCTAGCGATGCTCCAGGACTAGCTAGCGCAGAGAAAGGGTGAGAGGATGGCTCGGGCGCGTGCGATGAGTGCGGCAGTACCCGCGGTACTTCTCCGGCGAGGACGACGGTGACGAGGCAGCCGCAGTCGCTCGAGTGGGTCTAGGTGGTAGAGGGCGTGGAGGCGGTGCTTGTTCCAGGGATAGGGATTCAGGGGGAGGACGATCGCGCTCGAGTGCGCGACGTACTGGCGCGTCCAGAGCGCGCTCACCACGTTGGCTGGCATGCTCTGGCATGGTTTTGGACGCGGGCGTTCTGGCCAATGCCGTGCGTTGGCGTTCGAGTGAGAGGTACTGGCGTGATCCTGGTGCTTCAGAGATGCTCGAAGACAAGAAGAAAAGTTGAGAGGGAGGCCAGAGAGAGGGATGCCAAAGGTGGCCGGCATGCTACGGTGAGGTGCATCTCTCCTCTTCTTTCTACTCTAAACAACCCTTGCACGTACCAAGCTCGATGCAGAGGATGCAGGAGGGTCTAATGATCACCATTCCAAAGTGGTTTAGGCAAGAAACCGGCGGGTAATAGCATGGAGCACAAATCTGGAATAATGTCTGCAAGGTGTTCGATCATATGGCCGCAAGAACTTTTTTGATGATTTTTGGAAATCTTTTTGGTACATCTCAAACATATTAATTATAGGTTAGTTTGGTGGTGGTGGGGTTCAATTTGGAAAAGAATTGCAGATTTTCAAAATTGAGGTCATCTTCATATTGATTCAAAGTCTCCTCTTGTCAATATTCTACTGGTCAACCTGGTCAACTTTAACCATGATGGTCAACATGAAAGTTGTAGACTTTGACATGGTCTTGGATGACATGGCATTGGTTGACTAAGTTTGGTTTAGGAAAGAATTAAACCAGAGGGGTAAAGAGGGGATCATGTTAAAATTCACCCAAATGACCATCATCACATGTGAGATGGTTTTGAGTTAAATTTGGATTTGATTTTGGTTTCTTCGATGCATTTGGGTTTGTTTGAGTTATAGAAGTATTTTAGAAACCAAATATTGAGCTATGGTGACCTTTGGTGAAGATTTGCAATTTTGGCCTAAGTGTATGTGAGAGAGAAATGGACTTTTCTCTTTTTCTTTTATTCTCCTCAATTTAGGGTTAGGTGATCTTAGTTTAGGGTTAAGCAACAATTGATCATCATACTAACACTCATCATGGCCATAGCAACCAAGAACATCACTCAAATGCATGAAGCTATATGTGACACTATATGCATATAAAAAGTTTTTGTTTGTTGCAAAAATTTGAGTATTTGAACTCTTACTTGATTTTATTATTGTTGAAACTTGAGATGTTACACATGCAGCCCGAAGTTGCCACTCGTACCATGTCAAACTGTTGCCCTTCCTCCTAGGGATGCTGTCGCATGGCTTCCCGAGGCAGCCGCCTCAACGCACGATCATGAACCACATGGATCCACCGCCCCGGCATCCACCAACCACGAAGGGAGTCGCAAAAGAAGCAGACGGAAGGCATGCCCTCAAAGGCGACACCTCCAAGGAGGTGAAGATATAACCATTGCAGTTGCCCGCTTCGGCATCCCAAATCTAGGGCTTTTGCCTTGAGAGCCCATCACCCCACGAGGGACGAGGAAGGAGCTCCTCAATGACGCCCCAAGAGGGAAAAAAACATCTAAGAAGTTGCCGTCCACATCACCAATCAAAGTTGGTTCAAGGGTTTCACCTGGAGCTCCTCTTTGCTCTCGAGTAGCACCACAAAAAAGTCGTCATAGACGACGAAGTTGAGGTCCGGCCGTGGCTATTGATGCACCATCCCGACGTTTTTTGCTCTTTTCGTGGTGCATCGCAAAACTTATTTTTATCGTTTCTGAGGCCATCTAGCACCACAGATTCGGGAAAAACGTTGTGCATGGTGGTCTGGGACGTGGTGCATGATAAATTCTCGGGGGCGCCGGCCAAGTCAATGCAAATCCGCACCCCCGCGGATTGTAGGACCCATATGCCATCATCTCTAGCGATGTTTTTTTCGATCGCGTCCTCTGTTCATATTTTCCGATCGAGCTGTTTGTGCCGCTAGCTCATTGGTCCCCGATGTCAACCTCTCTGAACAATAAATATTTTCTTTCTTAAATTTTTTTGACCCCTTATTGCAGGCTACTTGTTTTTTCTTTCGAACCCCTATTGCCTTTGTAACGTTGAGGCCGCTGCTGCAAGGTGGGTCTCATATGTGAGCCTCTCTGAATAATAAATGCTTTTTTTCTTGAACTTTTTACCCCTGATTTCTGGCTACTTGGTTTTTTTTTTTCAATCCCCTACCGTATTTGTAACGTTGAGGTCGTTGCTGGCTCATGTGCCCCATATGCCCGTCTCTCCGTACAATAAACGTTTTCTTTCTTGGATAACACCAAAATTTTTGCTACTTGACTTTTTCGTTCGATCCTCTGCCGCCTTGTTAATGTTGGGGACGTTGTTGGCTAACGGGTCCCACATGTCAGCCTCTCTGAACGATAAATTTTTTTATTTTTATTTTTTTTCACTCGTTATTTCCGCCTACTTTAATTTTTTGTTGGATCCCCTACCGCCTTGTTAATGTTGATGCCGTTGCTGACTCATGGGTCTCATATGTTGTCATCTATGTACAATAAACTTTCCTTTCTTACATTTTTTTATAACCCTTGATTTCCTAGCTACTTGGTTTTTTCTTTCGATGCCCTGCAGCATTGTTGACATGGCAGGATGATGGGTCCCTAATGCCAGTCTATATGTACAAGAAGTGTCTGATATCTTATTTTTACCATTGATACTGTGGGATATTTTTTTCGATGCCTTCAGTTTAGTTTTACCTTCTAAATGTTGAGGGAGGCTGTTGGCTGATGGGGAACCGATGTCAGTCTCTCTGTATAAGAAACTTGAGAAGTTTTGATTTTTTTACCATTGCTATTGCGGGATACTTTCCTTTTTTGATCCCTTCCGTTTGATTTTACCTTTTAAACGTTGAGGGCGCTGATGGCTGATGGGTCCCGGATGTCAATTTCCATGTAGTACAAAAACATGTGATATCTCGATTATCTTTTATCCGTTATATTATGGAATACTTGCCTTTTTCGATTCCTTCCGTTTGATTTTACCTTTTAAATGTTGAGGGATGCTCTGATGGATCCCTCATGTCAGCCTCTCTGTACAAGAAACTTGTGATATCTTGATTTTTTTAACCCGTGATATTGCGAGATACTTGCCTTTCTTCGACCCCTTACGTTTAATTTTATACCTTGTTATAACTTTGAGGCACGATGTTGGCCGATGAGTCCCAGTTGTCAGCCTCTTTGTACAAGAAACTTGAGATATCTTGATTTTTTTACCCGTGATATTGCGGGATAGTTCTCCTTTTTTGTGTTCTATTCTGTTCCGTTTAGTTTTTACCTTTTATAATTTTGACGACTTGAGGGACGCTGACACTGCTGGATGATAGTTAGTAGATGCCAACCTCCTTGTACAAGAAACTTGTGCTATCTTTGACTTTTTTTTTCACCCGTGATATTAGGGTTACTTGCCTTTTTCTCGATCCTTTATGTTTAATTTTACCTTGTTACAATTTTGAGGGACATTGTTGGATGATGGGCCCCTGATGCCAGCCTTCTTGTACAAGAAACATGTGCTAGCTTTGATTTTTTTTACCCATGATTTCTAGTTACCTAATTTTTTTCAAACTTGGTCGTTTAATTTTAACTTGTTATTAAGTTGAGGGATACCACAGGATGTGGGTCCAAATTGTCAGCATGTCCCACGTGTAGTTACGAGAGAAATACTAGTACAAAAAATATGTTTAAAAATGATTCAAACACAAGAGTTCGGTTTAGATGACGAACTGGGTGCATTGTCACTAGAACAAAAAATATGGCAAGGACTTTTTCATACTTAAAAAATTAAATTACACTTTATGATAATTTTTTCAAAATACCATGCTCCATGCAGGTATGGAGCGATCAAGGTTTTTCAAATTGGGTTTGCGCAGTTTCAGAAATTGCAACCCAAGAATACAAAAGAAATAAAAACAACTTATATGTAGAATCTCCATGTTTGTTTTCTGGCGAGTCATAGATCTGTGTTTCTTTAGAAAAGGGGCCGAAAGTACGTGAGTAGAAAGGCACATTCGTAGTTGTTGGGCTATTATCGTCTGAGTAAGTAGATCCACATCAATTACGGGGTATATATGGTGATTTATCTCGAAGTGAAGCTAGGATTTATTTTTAAGTTTCGACTGACTTTATTAAAATTTGAAATTTAGGTATTGTAAATGTTGGTCCTAAATTTTGTCAGAAAATATGTAGAGGTACCCTGGTAGGATGTAACGTGCCATGCACAACCCATACCTAAAATTTCCATCCCGTCAATGTCAAGGCCGACAATTTTGAACAAAGTTTGAATTCAAGAAAATAAAAACATAAAAATGAAACCTTGGGCTTCGACTCATTGTGTGCGATATAATTGCTATAGGATAAATTACAAAGTAGACATGTGTGGTGGTTTAAAAAAGGAATGCTTCACAAAGTTGTGCCATATATCACGTATGAGTATGTAATATACTACGTAATTAGCTAGCTTGACTTTCTACCCAAATGTTTTGTTGATTGCAATGCCCACTACAAGGTTATCAATAATCACGCCAATTCAAGCAAAAATGTGAATCTTGTGAAAGCAGCTACCTAGAACCAAGTCCCGAAGTTTCGTCATTTCAATAATCTTCACACATGGTAGACCTCTCGTCACTAGGAACTCAAACATTTAAACGGTTCACAAACTAAAGCTCCTTGTTCAAATGGTATGAATTTTTTATGTTTTAGAATCATCTAATTTAGATTCTCAGAAAATGTGGAAGATATGTCACACCATTTTCCCTAAAATGTGAAACGAGAGAAGGTTTGGCATGCACGGAAGGTCGCGTGGGCGGTAGAATTGCCGCTATCAGCATTGGAGCTGTTGTAGCAGATGGTACAACACACGCTGCATTATTGATTGCCTCTCTTCCACGCCTTCCCATCTTAAAATGTGAAAGGAGAAATAAGGTGGGACGTGCACGGAAGATAGGCTGCACGGTAGAATTGCCCCTCTCACCATTTGAGGGACAACACACATGCTGCATCCATGTCATAGACACGGGTGTCTGTCTATATCCTTCCATGGCAACGTACATCACTCTTTTGCCACAAAAATCATCTGTGCTGTGCACCAACCATGGTTTTAAATTTCAGTTTCGGAAAATTTTCAGTCCCTACCACTGAAATTCACTGATTTTGGTTTTCATTTCCGTCAAAGGAGCAACATCTTCTGTCAAAAATAATTAAAATTTTCAAATTTTGAAAAAAGAATATTTTTTTGATCCATGTGTATTACCGAAATGACTGAAATATTTTGATCGAAAGGTAATTATTTCGGTGTCCACCAAAATCACTAAAATGCAGTGCATTCCGTTGGCACCAACCCACTATTACTTGCCACTCCTTTAAGTAGAGCACTCACTTGCTCACTATTATCGGGTGCAGCAGCAGCTAATCGCGGGTGTTGGCGCCATGACCGCAGATGCAGCATCTGACGCCGCAGGCGTCAATGGCCCGCTCAGCTTCGACGTGATCGTGCTGGGCGCGGGCATCATGGGCAGCTGCGCGGCGCACGCGGCGGCGTCCCGCGGCGCGACCGTCCTGCTCCTCGAGCGCTTCGACCTGCTCCACCACCTCGGCTCCTCCCACGGCGAGTCGCGCACCATCCGCGACGCCTACGCCAAGGCGCACTACCCGCCTATGGTCCGCCTCGCCCGCCGCCTCTGGGGCGACGCCCAGGCCGACGCCGGCTACCGCGTGCTCACCCCGTCGCCAAACCTCTGCATGGGCCCGCGCAGCAACGCCCGGCTCCTCGCCGCCGTCAGGAACGCGGGCGCGGCGGAGGTGCATGATGTCGACGAGAGGTGGGGAGGCGTGTTCCGCGTCCCGGACGGGTGGGTGACGGCGGTGAGCGAGATCGGCGGCGGCGTGCTGAACGCGACCAAGGCGCTCGCCATGTTCCACACGCTGGCCGTCAAGAAGGGCGCCGTCGTCAGGGACAACACGGAAGTCGTCGGCATCGTCAAGAAGGAAGGAGAGGACGGCGTCCGGGTGGTGACAAGCAAGGGCGAGGAGTTCCATGGCGCCAAGTGCATAGTGACGGTCGGCGCGTGGGCGAGCAAGCTGGTAAAGTCCGTCGCCTTCATGGAGCTGCCGATCCAGCCGGTGCAGAAGACCACCATGTACTGGAAGATCAAGCCTGGCCGCGAGCACGAGCTCACGGCGGAGGCCGGATTCCCGACGTTCTCGAGCTACGGCGACACATTCGTGTACAGCACGCCGTCGCTGGAGTTCCCGGGCCTCATCAAGATCAACGACAACAGCGGGTCGCCGTGCGACCCGGACAGCCGAGACTGGGGCTCCGGCGCCGCCAGCGCCGCCGAGCGCGTCGCCCAGTGGATTCAGGAGTTCATGCCGGGACATGTGGAGACCGCCGGCGGGCCGGTCATCCGGCAGTCGTGCATGTGCGCCATGACTCCGGACAAGGACTTCGTCATCGACTTCCTCGGCGGGGAGTTCGGCCAGGACGTGGTGCTCGGTGCCGGTTTCTCTTGTCACGGGTTCAAAATGGGGCCAGCGGTGGGGATGATCCTTGCCGAGATGGCCATCGATGGCGAGGCGAGGACCGCGGTAGAGGCCGGGGTGGAGCTCCACCATTTCAAAATCAACCGGTTCGAGGGCAATCCCGCGGGGAACACCAACAAGGACTAGATCGCGTTTGCGAATATTCAGTTATCCGAGACTTCCATGCATAAATCTCGTGACCAAACTGAAATCTGAACTGAATCTATACATACTGCCAGTTCAAAATCTGAAATCGCGTTTGAGAAACATATATTTGTTAAAATCTGAAACCCACAAGCTATATATATTTCTGATGTTATACATACTGCAGGTATTCTCCTGACAAAACTGAATCTAGAAATACTGCTAGTTAAAAAATGTTTGCTTCTTGGAGCTGAATGGAATCAACTAAAACGGTCGAATGGTTAGAAATGAACGCAGCTACCGGGAGGGAAGTTACTAGTATTGTATTTTCTTTATTTTTACGATGAATATTGTAGCTATTGTAAATTTGAATTAGGGAGTCTCCACTTTCACCCTTCAGTGAAGAACTATGTATATTTAGAAAGTGCCTAAAATTCATGTAAAGAGAGCAACTAAATGTGCACACCAAATGAGGAATCTTTCAACTACAATAGGTTTATGCAAGCACACACCATGACACCAGTTTTTGATCGCCATGACGGCTGGTTCCACACCATGACCCTTTCAACTACAGTAGGTTTATGCAAGCCCACACCATGAGAGCCGTTGCACCCCTAACCGCAAGGCCATCGTCTCCCTATCTTGCTCGTCACTTGGAAAATTTGGAACGAAAGAAAAGCTTGGGTGTTCTACAACAAGCATGAGCCACCATCCCTAGCCTTAGATCGTATTAAAATGGAAGCTCGGTTGTGGGTTATAGCGGGTGCTAAGCGTTTGAGTGAAATAATGCTGGGAGAGAAATCCCTTATATCGCTCACCTTGTTGGGACTATCTTGTCAAACACTTCTTCTTAATTAATAGATTAGGGTAAAGCTCTTGCCCCTGTTTCAAAAGAAAAAAAATTGTTGATCACACCTTCCACTGGATCATCAATACATACATGGAATCAAATAGCAACTTAGAGGGAGAGGGGATCACCTTGCCGTAGACCACGTGACGGTGTAAATGATTCTAGTAGGTTCCGTTAAATTTGACAGAATATCTCACCTCTCCCCGTTCTTGTTCCTTTTTGTAGTTGGTGGTTTTTGGCTCTTCTAAAGCAGGGGATAGATTCTGATTAAATCACACCGGTTAAAGTCTGCCGCCGAGCTCCGGGGATATCCCACCTCCTTTTTGCCGACGATACATTGCTATATTTTTAGACAACTATTGATCAAGCACGGAATGTGAACAAGATCATTCAGACTTATGCGATAGCCACATGCCAGCTAGTGAATAGAGCCAAATGTCCCATCTTGTTTGGAGCACGATGTCCTGAAGCAGTACGTTCGGAAATTACACAGGTGCTCCAAGTCGAAGTTGCGGACTTTGAGGATAAATACCTTGGACTCCCTACACCCCAAGGACACATGCATAAAGGTCGGTTCCAGAGCCTGCAAGAAAGATTGCTAAAAAGAATGTTGCAGTGGGGAGATGGCATGCCCTCCCAATCTTGCAAGGAGACCTTGATAAAATCTGTAGCTCAAGCCATTGCAACCTATATTATGGGAGTTTTCATACTGCCTATGGCTGTGTGTGATGATCTGGCGCATATGGTCAGAAACTATTGGTGGGGTTTAAAACAAGGAAGGAGGAAAACACACTGGATATCGTGGATAACATTACACAACCCAAATCACATGGTGGCTTGGGTTTCTGGAATTTCCGGGTTTTCAACCAGGCCCTTCTAGCTAAGCAAGCATGGCGCCTCATCACCAAACCAGATAGCTTATGCGCCAGGGTTTTGAAGGCTAAGTACTACCCAAATAGAGCTCTCAATGATACAGTCTTCACGACCAACTCCTCGGAATTCAACATGGTCTTATACTTCTGAAGAAGGGTATTTTATGGAGAGTTGGGGACGGTTCCAAGATCAGGGTTTGGCGAGACCCATGGATTCCATGACCCCATTCTTTCAAGCTAGTCTCCGAGCAGAGAATGCAAGATCAGGCGAGTCTCGTTGTTACTAAATGAGCATGGTACATGGAATATGCAACTCCTACCTAAGCATTTTGTTCAGGCGGACATAGATGCGATCATTTAGATCAAGGTTAATCCGAGGTGAGCCTTGGATGTTGATCTAGCAAAAGGGAAGCATGTTGTCTCCTGGGAGAAGGTGGAGAGATCGAGCAGCGACGAAGCAGAAGGTGGCAACGGCTGGTACCTCAAAGCCATGGAAGAAACCACCTGAGAATTGGACGAAGTTGAATGTTGATGGATTTGATGATGTTGAGACTCCAAGTGCAGAGTGTGGCGGCAGCGAAGTATTTTCCCCACAAGGGTGACTCGAGGGTTTATATCGAACTCTCGGGGAACTAGATGGAAGAGTATTCTCCTCTTTTTTTTTTCTAACAATCCTGCAGGTAAAGTAAATGCCTTGTGTCCCCAACTTCACCGTGTGGTTGTTAAGCACAAGGTTTCATGTAAGTAAATAACACAAGTAGAAATAAAACAAGTAAAAACTAAATTAGATAAAATAACAAAGTAAAAACTGTAAAGAGTTTGATTGTTTTTGGTGTTTTGGATGCAAATAAGAAAAGCAAATATTTTTATATTTTCAGATTAAAATAGTGCATCTAGAAAATAAGGTAAAATAAATATAAAGGTGTTTCTTATGATTAAAAAGTGGACCGGGGTTCATGGGTTCACTTGACTATTCTCTCTTAAAGTTGTGGTGGACAAAAAGCAATTCATCAATGAGATATGAAGGTGCAAATAATATTATATGTAAGATCAGAATTAATATGTCCTATCATATAGATGATGCAACATACCTCTCTTATACTCCACAATAAAGAAACTTTATCAATCTTGTATTAAGAATTAACAGAGCATAGCAATAAATACTTTTACATAAAGTTTGAATATCAAATATGCTACCTTGAACAAACAAGATCATCACTACTATCACATGATGAACATAGCACATGCATTCACTGTATTCCTAGTGAGGTAGCAAAAGAAAGGTAAAGCCATAATAGATCTTGAACATATTGTCACTATCCAATCACTACAACCAAAAGAAAGGTAAAGCCATAATAGATCTTGAACATATTGTCACTATCCAATCACTACAACCATGCTACTCCATCTAACACACACACATACACACACACACACACACGCACACGCACACGCACACGCACACGCACACGCACGCACGCACGCACCCACACACCCACACACACACACACACACACACACACACACACACACACACACACACACACACACACACACACACACCCACGCACCCACGCACGCACACACACACACACACACACACACATCACCCCACACACGCTCTTGCACATAAGTTCAATCAGAACAAATACTTAAGAACGGGGTACATAATATGCATCTATCAATACATGTCACCATATAATAAGAACAGATCTCATAAAACAGTATCATAGAATAAGGATCTACCATATATGTATTACAAATATGACCATAATCATGATAGGCAGCTCATATGGAACTAAGAACTATGAAGAACATGAGAGAACTAGATCAAGCTACTTCCACAAACCCGTAGTCTAGAGGTGGACTACTCCGTCTTGGTCATGGTGATGATGATGAAGACGTTGGAGAAGATGGAGATCCCTCCTACGGTGATCCTGGCGGAGTTTACCTCTCCAATCTTCTTTGCAGCAACCTCTGTTTTCTTGTTTCTGTGTTTATGCGGCGTTCTCCTCCCGAGAACTCTTCGGGATCATATATATAGTCGTTTTTAGGGCAAAATACGCTGGTTCACGAAAGAATTAGGGAAAACGGGCGATGGACAGCTGAAAGAGGGGGGTGTGGCCTCCCTTCCTGGCCACGCCACCTAGACTCTTTTGGCCCTCAGGCCTCTCCAGGTGAGCTTCCAGGACCCATGTTGCTTCTCCCGATGAAAAAGTGACGCTCCAAAAATCCCAGGTCAATTTGACTCTGTATAGGTCTCTGAAAGTGAAAAAAAATACACAAAACAGGATTTTCCTGTTCTGCAGCGTTATAACTCAAATAAAGGGGATCATTGGTAAATCCCCATAAATCAATGTAAAACATGATATTATCATCATATATGTTGCAAATATATGAGAATTTAATGTGATAAAGGACAAAATTCATGTATGTATTTTATATGCATCAGAGTCATACTGTAGTGCATCAGGGACAGGAGGAACAAGTGCAGTACTTCGAGATGCTAACGGAGAGATCATTGTCTCCGCTTGCCGTTTCCTTCCCTCTTGCCAGAACCCGCCTGAAGCTGAACTAGAAGCTTGCCAACATGGTTTGGCTCTAGCCCTGGAGTGGTCCACCCTACAATGTGTAGTGGAGATGGATTGTTTAGAAGCTGTGAAACTAATAAGCTCAGGTGAGCTTGACCGTTCGCCCTTCACAACTATCACCCAGAAGATCAAGCACCTGAAGGCGTCTGGTCCTTTGTTAGTTTTTCAATTAGTTAAAAGAGAGCAAAATAATGTAAGCCACATCTCGCTGGCGAACTTTGGTCGTTTACATGGTAGGTCAGACTTTTGGCCTATGTCAGGCCCGGGTGACGTTCCGGCACTTTGCCGCAACGAGTGTAATCTGGATGTTTAATTAATAAATGGCTCTCTTTCTCGCAAATAAAAAGCAACTTAGAGGGGAAAAAATGCAGCTTAGCATCTCAACAAAAGAGCAGCGACATTAAACTGTCAAAGGATTTAGCAAGACATGTACCGGTTCAAGATTAGGCATAAGTCGGTAAAGAAATAAAGCAAAAGTTATGAGAATTAGTATGATACATGGGACTACCCTCGAGTAGAAAATTGGTGGCATATCACTCTGATCTATCAAGCCCGTGTTGAATGCCTACAAAATAACTCCAAGCAGAGAGATAGAGACGTACGTAGGACATGAGTCACATGAGAGGAAGTAGCTAGAAAGGAGAGCCGTGAGGATTGAGTGGTGCCTTCCTATGTGAGAGAAATAGATTAGAGGGGAGCCGTGAGGATTGAGGGTGCCTCTCGATTCTAGCTCAGACTCTCAGAGCATCGCTAGTAGATCATGTAAATTGTCTAAAATCATAAAATAGCAGTTACTTTTTGTTTTTTATTTGGTTTAGCCTGTCGATCAGCTCCCGTAAAAGGGCGCGACCCGTAAAAAGCAGTAAGGGGCTCTGAAATTTGTTCTCTGGACGGTATATACACGTTCTCCACGGAGAAACCGAGTGCGACCCGCTCCCCTCTTGATTTGGCTGGACGAAGTTTCAGCCCCCTCTTTTCCAGCTTCTGCGCAGTCGTCATCGCCAATCTGCATCCCCACTAGCTCTACACCGCCGCGTGCCGGACTCGACGCCATGGACCTCTTTGAGCTCCCACCGGCCATGTCGCGCGGCCTCAACACCCACCTCCCGTATTCGTAGGTGATCCGGCCGTTTTCAAGAAGAGAAAGCGCTCGGGCACCCACGTCGTCGCCCCAGGTGCTACCGTGGCGGCCGCCACCGCTGTTGCTAGCCCGGCCAATGTCATGGTGACTCCCGTTTCGCGAGCTCGTTCGAAGGTGGGAGCGATGTGGACGAGGACTATGGGCGGCGGGAAGAGGAATCATACGTGAAATGAGGCGGCCTTCCTCCACTCGCTCCGCTGACGACCGAGATCGGCACATCCCACGACAACAACGTCGGTGCTGCCATCGTGTTCATCGAAATGCTCCCGAGGTATCATGGTCTGTCCTCGCTCATGGATATGTTTTTTTAGAAGATCATATTTCGTGAATATGTTAAACGAGGCCGAGGTGAGCATTTGGGAGCCGCCCCTTGTTGCAAGGAGAATAGGCCCCTTTACATAGGACAACGCCCGTTCACAGCGGGACGTGCTGTCCGCCGACCAGGTTGGTGCAGACGGACCACCGCACACCCAGGCAAGGTATGTTGGGCCGGCCCAGTTTGTTTTTCTTTTTTCCTTTCTTATTTTTTCTTTGTTTTGAATCTGAACAGTTTTAAATTTAAACAAATTTCGAATTGAACGATTTTTAAATTTAAAAATATTCAATTTTGAACAAATTTTAAAATTGAACGGTTTTTCGAATCTGAACAAATTTTAAAATTGAATGATTTTTGAATTTTAACAAATTTAAAAATTGAACGATTTTCGAATTTGAATAATTTTCAAATTTGAACGATTTTTGAATTTGAACAATTTTCAAATTTGCACACTTTTTCGACTTTGCACATTTTTCAAATTTAAACAATTTTCAGATTTTAATAATTTTCATATTTGAACAAAAAGAAGAGAAAGAAAAACAAAATAAGAAAGAAATAGAAAAGAAAAAGAAAAAGAAAAAAAACAAAAAAAACAGAAAACAGAAATAGACAGCGAACTGGGCCGACTAGGCCGGCCCATACCGCGCACGGGGGTGTGCGGCGCGCGGTAACGGCCGACCTGGTCGGTGTATAGGAATTGCCATTCACAGCTGGGCAAAGACAGCGCTGGGTTTGCATGGGCCTCTAGGGTCCAGGCCCATGGGCTTCATTGGCGTGAAAGGCCGGTCCGTGTTCGCCACACCAACACACGATGACGATGGCCGGCGTCACGGTCGTGTATATGTGGTGCCGGCCGTTGATATAGGAATTAGAGACTGACATTGTTTGTCTAAAAACAGAAATGTAGAAAGAGCTAATAACACTTGTGTTACCACAACTTACACGTGACGTGCAAATTAGTCCCATAAGTTGTAAATGGTGGTACCGCAGTCCCAAAACTTGTATCAAGGGAGCAAACAGGTTCACCACCAATCGGGAGCTAACATGTGGCGTCATACGTTTTGCAGAAAAGGCCCTGGATAGTTTTCATTGGACATATACGTCAATAGGACATTTGTGCGCGGCCCCACCAGTCAGTATAATGGAAGAAAATATTAAAATAATGTATAGCTGGGCAGTGGCGATTCGAATCGAACTCTGGACAAACGGGTGCAGCCCACGAGTGGAAGCCACTGCGGCAAACAACCAATTGTTGTATTTGTTGGGATAGTATCTTTAATATACAGTGATCCGATGCACCACGCTCCTGCTGTATTCCCAGCCGGACGTGTACGCGAGCCTGTGGCTGCAGGGGAGGGAGCGCTAGTGGCTTCAACACGGCGGCCGTCGGAACCGTGTTCCACCATTTAGGACTTCTCACGATCTAAACGAACGTGCTGGGTAATTTATTTTTTGCCGTTTAGAGCATCTCCAGTCGCGTCCCCCAAACCGTCCCCCAAAGCGATTTGGGGCGCGCCGGACAAAAAAAGCGTTCCAGCCGCGTCCCCCAAAGCCCTTTTTGTCAGCGGCGCCCCGATACGGTGTCCGGCGCTCCGAGCCCGTCCCCGTCCCACGGGGACGCACCGGGACGCCGGACACAACGCAAAGCGAGCGGGCTCCACATGTCGGCGACTATTTGCATAAACCGTTGGTTCGCGCCTCTTTCTCGTCGCTCCTTCCTTCCGCGCCTCCACCCGCACCGCCGTCGCTGGATTTCCCGGCCGTTTGAGGCGTCGATCCGTGCTGCGAGTCGACACCGTTGTCGTGGCCGGGGCTCCCGCCGGTCGTGTCGCCGCCGCCGCGTCGCCGGCCGCCTCCCAGAACGCGCCGTCAAATCCGCCCCACCTCCGCGCACAGAAGGTGCTCGACGACTTGCCAGGTAGGCGCGATTGGTCGCTGTTTGTTGCGTCGTCTGCCTCGGCGCAATTTAACCATTGATCGACTTAACCATTGATTTTGCTTTAGCCATGGACAGCGACGATGAGATGGTTGCCCTGCTGCTGGAGGACGAGCAAGCGTTCGACGACGACCTGCGGGAGCATTTGCTGATCATCGCGTCCCTCCAGGACATGCTTGACGCCGAGGCGGAGAAGAGAGAAGAGGCCGCGCCGCGGAGGATCAAGGCCGGGAAGAAGGAAGTCGAAGCCGGCGAGAGGATGGAGGGGCATGCCATGCTGCACAACGACTACTTCGCCGACGGGGCAACACATGCCGACAATTTTCGGCGCCGGTACGGGATGAGCAAGGGCCTGTTCATGAATATCCTCCACGGCGTTCGAGAGTTCGACCCTACTTCAAGCTCAAGGTCGACGCTGTAGGCGTTCTCGGGTTCTCATCCATTCGGAAGTGCACGCCGCCATGAGGATGCTTGCATACGGAGCACCTGCCGATACACGGGACGACTACCTTCGAATGAGTGAGTCTACTGCCATTGAGTGCATGTACAAGTTTTTGTCGAGCTGTGGTGGGAAAGTTTGGCAAATACTACTTGAGAGGGCCAAGCGAGGAAGAGAGCTGCAAGGATCATGGCACAAAATGCTGCCGAGAGGATTTCCTGGAATGCTTGGAAGCATCGATTGCATGCACTGGGCATGGAAGAACTGCCCGTTTGCTTGGCAAGGTATATACAAAGGGCGTCATGGATATTGCGGTGTGGTGCTTGAAGGCTGTGGCAGATTATGACCTGTGGATTTGGCATTCTTTCTTTGGCATGGCGGGATCACACAATGACATCAACGTGTTGCGGCGGTCTCCGGTGTTCGACGAGACTAGTGGAAGGGCATGCTCCACCATGCAACTATGAGATCAATGGCCACCAATATACCAAAGGCTATTATCTAGCCGATGGTATATATCCAAAATGGGCCACTTTTGTCAAAACAATCTCGAATCCATCGAGTCCGAAGAATTCTCACTTTGCTACACGACGGGAGGCTTGCGGGAAGGATGTCGAGCGGGCATTTGGTGTGCTTCAAGCACAATTTGCCATTGTCCGGTACCTTGCTCTAAGCTGGTCTCACGACCAAATGTGGGAGGTGATGCGGAGCTTGTGTGATCATGCACAACATGATCATCGAGGATGACCGCAAGAATCATGTTAGGTCACATGTTGGTCCCTATGAGTGTCAAGGACCTCTCGCGGAGGTTGATCATGAGGTGCCTGCAGATTTTGCTGATTTTGTGGTCATGCACGCGAGAGATCCGTGACAGACAATGTGCATGAGCAACTTCAAGCTGATCTCGTTGAGCATTTGTGGAGGATCAAAGGAAATACCGTGGCACCTTGATGTATCATCTAGCCCTTTTTATTATATTTGATTACTTGTTTTATTGTTTGTTGTAATTTAATTTGAAAACAATCCTCGAAAACATTTTTTTCATATGCTACATTTGATATAAATGGTTTATGTGTTAAAAAAATTATTTTAAATGTTTGGGGGCGGCGTTTGGGGGACGCGGCTGGGGAGCGACGTCCCCCAAACGCGGCACGAACAAAACACGTCCCCCAAATGCTCAATCCGGCGCGCTTTGGGGGACGGTTTGGGGGACGCGACTGGAGATGCTCTTAGATGGCCGTGCGGACACGCGGACAGCGGTTCGCGTCCGCGTGTTCGTTTGTGTCGCACACTGCGCCCAATGCGGCGACCCAAAAAGCCGCCACGTAGTTCATCTTCCCTGGGCGGCGCTGCGCCATGGCAGGTCTCGACGGAACAGCAATGGCGGGTGGGATAACGCGCGGGAAAGTTTCCGTGCGCACCAGGGTTCCGGCGCGCGCTCGCGCCCAAGTTTTCCGCCAAGACCGCCGGCTATAAAAGACGGTACCAGCCTCGCAGACCTCACACCCGCTCCGCTGTCCTCGCCCCCTCTACCTTCTCCGGCGCCCTCTCCCCACCATCGTTATTCCGCACACCCTGCAGGCCACGTGGGCCAAACTCTCCCTCGCTGCCCGCGCCAGGTTCCCGTGGACGTCGGAGGAGGAGCGACAGGACATGCGTTGGGTCGCCGACAACGAGGCGATCCGCGTCGCGACCGAGGGGGCGGCGAAGAAGGAAGAGGACGCGGCGCAGGTGGAGGCAGCCGCGGACGGCTGGCACGAGGCCACAGATGGCTGGCACAAGGCCGTGTAGAAGGAGGCGGAGCCCGCCGCGGGGGAGGAGCAGCCCGCCGCGGAGGAGGAGCCCGTCGACGCGGAGGATTACCTCCATGACCTCGAGATGGCGAAGATCAATGTCACCATCGAGGAGCGTCTCGGCGAGCTCACGCGTGTGACGAAGGAGCACGGGGCCTTAGTCCGAGCCGGTCGCCGCCGATTAGGCGACCTCATCGGCCGGAAGAACGGCTCCTCGCTCTGCAAGCAGCCCACCACCTCCTCCTGCTGCGTCGGAGCGCCTGCGTCGTCGGCAGTGAAACCACGAGTGCTGGTATTAGTGATGTAATGGTATGCATACACTTACTAGTCGTCCCATCGCCACCACGATGAGTGCCACATAGCAGAGGACGTCGCCCAGCCGCCCAGCCGCCCAGGGCGTTCGTGTAGCTGTTTCTTGTCAACTTGTGCGTACTCTTCTATTTCATTAGTTACTTAATCTAACGTCCAACATTAAACAATAAATAAAGCATTATAATCTGAAGTGGTTAACGCGTAGAGGCCAGCATCTTCTGGTCTTGAGTTCGAACCCACAATCAGCTGTTTATTTTCATTTATTTCTTCCTTTACTGACTGGTGGCCCCACACCTAATTGTACTTAGACTAGTCATAGTGGGGAGTCACATAGAGTAGTAACATGGTGCATGTTACTACCCTATGTTACTACCTTCATAGTGGGTAGTTACATATTTGTGGTATCATGCATGTTATATTTATTAGATTGTAGACTCATCTTGTCTTGAGAAGTGTGATGTTATAGTAACATAGCTAGTTACCACCCCACTCTCTTTCTTTATTTATTGTCATGCCATGTCACCAAAATGCTTTGGGGTGTGTGATGTTACTACCTATGTTACTCCCACTATGAGCAGTCTTAGGACATGTGCGTCCAATCCAAAAAAATATGCAGGGGCTTCTGTGTAAAATGTATACTCTTCCTTTACTGACTGGTGGGCCCACACCTAATTGTACTTAGGACATGTGCGTCCAATCCAAAAAAATATGCAGGGACTTCTGTGTAAAATGTATACTGCCACATGTCAGCTCTAGATTGGTTTTGGATATTTTTGCTCCCGTAGTACAAGTTCTGGGACTGCGGTACCACCATTCGCAACTTATGGGACTAATTTGCACGTTCGGTGCAAGTTGTGGTACCACAAGTGTTGTTAGCTCATGTAGAAATAGTCTACTACCAAAAACGAAAATGCAGCTCCGCGGGTTTAGCTTAGCTTCAACCCCAATTCCCATGTGCACGAGGCGTTCGATCATTCCTTTTCCCGTTTTCAGATTAAGATTCATGGATGGATATGGCACGCGTAGTGGCGAGTAACCTTCACATGGCGCAGATGCTTTGCCAAACTGTCTTAATTGGTCATTAGTTCGCTTGCCTTGGCTCCTGTGACGACGTGATGAGTAGTTAATTCCGTGTCATGCGTCTGTCCATTTTTAAGGTTGTTAGAGCAACTACAACGGCTCAAAACTGTACAGTGGGTTTACAATTTTGGCTCGATTTCGATCATACAGATACTATATTCACTGCCCGCCTTAAAAGTCAAAAGATTTCATAGGGGCTTGTGAATTCGCACGCGCAAACAGTACAAGTAGTGGTGGATGCGGTGAAACAGACTAAAACCCTATTTCCGCACTGCCACGTCCACCGCTCCATCACCGCCCTAGCTTACCTCCGGTGAGCAATCAAGCCCCACGCAGATCGCATCTGTCGCTCCACCATGTTTCACCACGGTGGTTTCGCCCGTGGAGGCGGCCGGATTGGTGTCGGCAACACCTTGCCATGAGACGACGGAAGCTCCCGCGGCACACCCGCTGAGGAGCATGCGAAATGGGTCCGCTCAGAGGGTGCGAAGAAACGCGCGGCGAAGAGGTGGACCAACCGCTGCATGACTCTGCTGCTGCCACTCCGTGCGTATGTGGAGGCGGGGTCGTCTTCCTCCTCGCGCCGTTTGTTGTCGCTCCCCCACCCCCTCCAACGATGATTGGGCCACGACGTGGACTACGTCGACAAGACGACGAAGCCGAGGCGACGTCCGTCGAGACGCTCCGCAGCTTCTCGAATCAGGAGGCCACAGAAGTGCGGCAACGCAAGGAGGATGCGCGCTGGGTCGTACACCAGCTGCGCGCCTACGAGGACTTTCAGCACGAGGCTGCTATCCGGCGCGGGAAGATGGAGCGCGTCAAGCTCAAGTAGAAGGAGGTCGCCGTTGGTCGTCATCCACCGCAGGACCATTTTTTTTTTTGGGAATAGGGCCAATTTTTGATATTATTTAAGTTGCGGTAGTTTAGATTAGCTAAATCAATGATCTTTATTTTGCATGTTTGTTCATTTTGTGTCTAAAATCGTGAAGAATCGAGCCATGAACTCGAATGTGATTAGGGCATCTCCAGCGGCACGACGCAAACTGACGCTGAGCTTTTGTCCAGCGTGATCGGAAATGCGTCTGGGCCCTCCTCTAGCGGGACGGCGCAAAGTGACCGGGCAGCTCGCGGCGACGCAAATCTGGCCCAAATATGCGTCTCGGATGCATCCATGCGGACGCTGCGCGGACGCGCAAAGTGTCCACTCGCGTCTGGCGGACGTTTCGTCTGGCCCGTCTGGCAGTGACCCAGCGTCGATGCGTCTTCTCCGCCAGTATGCGGCGCGGAGACGTCGCTTCGGCAGTCTGCGGCCGCGTAAATGGCGATGCCTCGCGTGGCGCGCGGCCGTCACCTACCTCTGCGCACGAAGTAATGCCGATGCCACGCGTGCCGCGGCCCTCACCATGCCTTCAATCTATATAAACAGGGGCGGTAGCATCTCATCTCCTCCCCACTAAACCCTAGCCGCCGCACAACCTCCACCGTAGCGCCACTGCCGCTCAGACTCCGCAGCCACCATGAGCAACGTCGGCCGTGGCCAGGCTGCCGCGCCTCCACCTCCACCTACACCTCCCACTCCACCTCCCCCGGCCTCGAGCTCCGACGAGGAGTACGACTCCAACGACAGCACGGGCGACCTCCTCGACCCGGTCAGGGACGCCAAGTACCTGGCTGACGCGGAGAAGGAAGCAGAGGAGGAGCGGGCGGTCCACGCAGCGTTCGACGCCGAGATGGAACAGCGCAGGCTGGCGGCCGCCGCAGCCGCAGAGGAGTCCGACTCCGACATATCATGGTCTTTCGATGACCCTGATGCGCCTACCCCGGAGGAGAGGGCGGCGGAGCAGAGAGCAATAGTCGAGTCCTTCGAGACGCTCAAGGACAACGCCGTCAACGTGAGGCTGCAGCAGTGCTTGCAAGAGGACGCGGCGGCGCACCAAGCCATAGCGGCCGCACGGGAGGCGGCCGAGAAGCCGGTGAGGGTGCGACGCAACGACGGGACCAGCCCATCAGGCAGCAAGTAGTATCTTTAGGTTACTTTGTATAGTTTCTATGCTATCAGATGTACTAGTATATTTGCTCTCAAATATGTTGCAAATTTAAAAATGGATCGTCCCGGTGGACGCACACTCAGACGCAAACGGACAGTCGGACAAAATATGTCTGCGAGGCGATGCAAACGGACGCTCGCGATCATTTTTGGGCGTCCGAAATGCGGCGCCCCGTTGGAGATGCCCTTACTGTAAAACTTCTCGGAAAGTAATTTTTCGAATTTCTCAGTTTTCTCAGTATTGTTCCAGATCTGCGGGTCAGTGGATGCCTAGATGGTAGGCTCCAACACGTCCTCAGGTTACATGCATGTTGCCCTGCCGTAGCAAAGCTTGTGCTCCCTTTGGCATGCCAAGGGATCTCTGTTTTCTGGTCGTGCTCGAGAATCTCTCTGCACAAAAAATACGAGTACGTACATAAAAAAAAAACGAGTACGTATACGTATCAAGGTTTGCTTTCCACTCGTGAAGTGCGGTGGATCCGCGTCGTATTGGGCGGCATGTTATGTTGCGGGTTAGCACTGTGTTCCATCCATCGCTGCACTTTCATTTGGAACGAAACATTCCTAGTACACTACTAGCTGGCACTTGCCACCGTCACGTATTTAGGCATCTCTCCCGCGGACTGACGCAAATCAGGCGTTAAAACTATACACGGCATCTGTTTGCGTCAGTTCGAATGGTCGAAATCAATCATGCATCTGTGTGTTTGGATATCCAAAACTGCTCAACATATTTTTATTTATTTATAAAACCCCATAATTTACATAAGTAAAAACGCAGAAAAAAATTTAAAAATAAAAAGGGCCAGCAAGGCCTGCTAAAACCTAGCCATGGACTACTACTCGTCGTCAATAACCAGGTAGATAAACTCCAGCATCCTCCATGGCAGTTGGTAGACTGGCGGTGGAGGAGGAAGGGGATCCAGCCAGCGGTGACGGCGACCACGGATCCCAGGCTGGGGATGGAGTAGAAGCCTGCGGTGAAGGAGACGGCGCACGTGTGTGCGTGTCGGTGTGGCCGAATCGAGGAGTCGTCGGTCTCCCCTGCGCCAGCGAGGATTCACGTAGCTGGACGGGCGCCGTCCCACATAGCGAGCTGGCCGAGCTCGCTATTGGCCATTGCGATGGTCGCAATGGCCTCCTCCTCGCTGATGTCCGACGGCTGGCGCCAGTCGAACTCCCACGTCTTGAACAAGATCCAGTTGTACGAGTTCAACGCGAACTCGGATCATCGCAGATCTGGCGGCAAGATGGCTTGGTAGTACCAGACATCGTGGCGATGTTCTCGTCCCTCACGTGGTACATGAGGGACCGGCACACGACTGGAGTTCAAATACTAGCCTCCTCCCGGCAGGCTCGCATCCGGACATGGCACCCGCCGGTTCTCCTCCCAGAGCCGGCGCGCGAAGTCGACGTGGACATACCGCCCTACCTGCGGCTTCTTGTCGGAACGCGAGCCGTCGGTCTCGTGGTCGTTCTTCGTCTTGCGGTACGACCAACCCTTGGCCATGACGTCGGTCGGGTGTGTGTGGCGAGGTGGAAGGCTCCGGCGATGGTGTGAACGAGGAAATAGGTGCCGCCAAAAAAAAAACGTCTGTCATACGAAGCCTTGGTCTTATCCTCTCCCCGTCTACAGTAGAGAGCGGTGTTTTTTGGGCGTTTCCAGGCGACCCACCTCGCCGCCGCTCGGCCGGCGGGTTCCTCCCCCTCCGGCGGCTGCTTCGGCAGCGGGAGGATGGGGAAGCCCCGGTCGGCGGCGTGTATATAGCGTAGGGTTGGCGTGGGTGCCGGCCGGCGGCGTCTTGGAGCGGGAGGCGCGGCCGGAGCGGCTTTGCTCGGTGGGAGGACCCCGCTCTGGCGGTCTGGTTCTTCGGAGCTGTGCTGCTGGTCTCCTGCCTTGTACGTGCTCGGGGCTCCATGGAGCTGATGGGCGCGTGCTTCCCTCGCCGGAATCCGTGGGGCGGCGGATCCGGGATCTTCGTATAAGGATTCAAGCTGGTTGTGTTGCAGGGCGTTGGCGTGGGCGGCGCTGGGTGGAGGCTCTTTGGGGCCGAGGTCGTCGACTTCCCGGTCGCGAGAGGGACGGTCCCGTATCCAAGGCCAGAGGGGATCGATTGCGGCGGCGCGCTGGCGTACGTCTGGTTCGTCGTCTTCGTCAACGGGGTAGCTGAAGGACTTCTTTGTAATATCGTTTATGTATCAGGACCTATCTGTAAGATCCCTGTGATAATATAATCAGCTTGTGTTCCCGCAAAAAAAAAAAACAATGGCCCTTAAAAAGGCTCGGACGACGCCTCACCTTCACTGCCCTGCCATTGAAGCTGTTGGGCGACACTGCCCACTAGCGTAGGCGCGTGGAAGATGAGACGCGCGATTAACGCGGTGCAGAAAGCTGCGACGCATCGTCTGTCAATTCTACGGCACTGAAGGCGAAGGATCTAGGTCGCTGCCAGGCGGGTCCATGTGAGAAACGCGCAGACAATTCATAGATCATACTAAAGGCGCGTTTGCGTGTGGACAAACCGTGAGTATAGATCGAACTACTGGACTTGGATGCAGACGTATTTTTCGACCGCACTCCAAACAAAAGTTCCGTATTCATTTGGATGGGCCCGGTGGAGACTGGCGGTGAGGCTGCGGCATACAGAGGCAGCATCGTGTATTAGGGCATCTCCAACAGGTCGACGCATTTCGGACGCTCGAAATATCCGATTGTGTCCGTTTGCGTCGGCCCGTGGACGCCATTTGACCCAGGGCGACCGTTTGCGTCGGGGGTACCTCCAGCGGTGGAGACACATTTTTTTTTGCGGAGATAGCGTCAAGCTCGTTAATAGCGTTTTACGTCCCATCGAGGACTGCCGCCGGTGATTACTGTTCCCGCGCGACGACGGTCGTTCCCGCGCGCGCCCAATACATTGGCAAGTTTCGCTGACGTTTCACGCGCGCGGGAAACGACCTGCGCGGCAACGCCGTTTCCCGCCCCGCCGTGGCTATATATGGTGGACACCGGCGGGGTGACGGACACACCTCAAGCTATAGCATCCATCCATGGCCGACCACAACCTTAGTTGGGAACACGTTGTTCAGATGTGCCGCCACCTCCACCCGGAGGAGGACGAGGAGGTAGTCGCCGCCGGCGTTCAGGCCAAGCAGCTGGACCTGGAGGCGGCGGCGGAGGCGGAGGTTGCGGAGGCAGAGGCGGCAGAGCGCGCGGAAGGGCGCCTCGCGGCAACCAGGGCGGAGATCGCCAACACCATGGCCGACCTCGCCGACGCCAGGGCGGAGCTCGCGGAGGCACGGGCGGCGATGGTGGCCCCTCCGGTGGCCCCACCAGCGGACGCCATCATCCACGACATCGCGGACGACGACCCCCCCCCCCACCCATGCCCGGCCGCTTCGACTGCGGCGGCGACTAGTTCGTTCTGCTCGCGTTCTTCGAGACCCTTGCTGGGGACGCCCTGCGCCGTTAGGCTTGGTTGGCGGAGGAGGAAGCCCACAGCTATGCGATCGCCATGGCTCGGGGCTACATGTGCTCCGACCTGGACTCGCTCCAGCGGAGGGGCCCTTCTCCCGCGCGGGTCGAGCAGGAGAACCGGGAGCTGGCGGGTGCCATCGCTGCCATGGACGAAGCGGTGGTGGAGGCGGCTAGGGACATGGCTTTCCACGCCCACCTGGCGGGGTTGCAGGCGGCGGAGACGGCGGCGGAGGCGACGGCGGCGGCGGAGGCGGAGGCCAGCTCTATGGCCAGGGCAGTCCTGTGGGACTCTTCTCTGGCCGAGGCCCTCGAACGCCGTTTGCGCCAGGATGAGATGTCCGTTCGCCGCCGTGCGCGGCGCGCGGAGTGCGTGAAATGCTCCCGCTTCAACGACGGTGCCGACCCTTCCAGCGGCCAGTAGTAGGCCGCGCGACTGCGAGTAACCGAGGCCGGTGTAGGCCGCGCGACGGCGAGTAGGTACGGCCGTTGTAGTTTTAATTTAACTCGACTAACCATCTCTGTAAAGATAGTCCTTTTGGCCAATTAATAGTAATGAAAAAATATTTTGCTTACCTAGTCACTGTCGACCGGGCCCAAATGCACCCAACACGGACACTTTGCGCAACCGTGGAGCGTCCGCGGAGACGCAAAACTGACGCATATTTGGGCCAGGTTTGCGTTGTCGTGGACGGCCCGGTCACTTTGCGTCGCCCCGCTGGAGCAGGACCCAGACGCATTTCGGTCACGGCGGACGCAAACGGTCGCTCAGCGCCCGTTTGCATCGTCCCGTTGGAGATGCCCAACGGGGCGACGCATTTCAGACGCCCAAAAGTGGTCGCGGGCGTTCGTTTGCGTTGCCCGCGGACATATTTTGTCCGATTGTCCGTTTGCGTCTGGGTGTGCGTCCACCGGAGCGACCCATTTTTAGATTTTTAACATATTTGAGAGCAAATGTACTAGTGCATTTGATAGCATAGAAACTATACAAAGTAACCTAAAGATACTACTTGCTGCCTGACGGGCCGGCCCCGTCGTTGGGTCGCTCCCTCACCGGCTTTTTGGCCGCCTCCAGTGCGGCCGCTATGGCTTGGTGCGCTGCCGCGTCCTCTTGCAAGCACTGCTGCAGCCTCGCGTTGGCGGCGTCGTTCTTGAGCGTCTCGAAGGACTCGACTATTGCTCTCTGCTCCACCGCCCTCTCCTCCAAGGTAGGCGCATCAGGGTCATCGGAAGACCATGATATGTCGGAGTCGGACTCCTCTGCGGCTGCGGCGGCCGCCAGCCTGCGCTGTTCCATCTCGGCGTTGAACGCCGCGTGGGCCGCCCGCTCCTCCTCTGCTTCCTTCTCCGCGTCAGCCAGGTACTTGGCGTCCCTGACCGGGTCGAGGAGGTCGCCCGTGTTGTCGTCGGAGTCGAACTCCTCGTCGGAGCTCGAGGCTGGGGGAGGTGTAGGTGGAGGTGGAGGCGCGGCAGCCTGGCCGCGGCCGGCGTTGCTGATGTCTACGCACGCTTCTATTCCTGTAGACAGTGTTGGGCCTCCAAGAGCAGAGGTTTGTAGAACATCAACAAGTTTTCCTTAAGTGAATCACCCAAGGTTTATCGAACTCAGGGAGGTAGAGGTCAAAGATATCCCTCTCAAGCAACCCTGCAATTAAGATACAAGAAGTCTCTTGTGTCCCCAACACACCTAATACACTTGTCAGATGTATAGGTGCACTAGTTCGGCGAAGAGATAGTGAAATACAAGTAATATGGATGATTATAAATAGTAGTTGCAATCTGAAATAAAGATGGCAGCAAGCAAACATGTAACAGAACTTGTTGGAAACGGTGTTTCAATGCTTAGAAATAAGGCCTAGGGATCATACTTTCACTAGTGAACGCTCTCAACAATGATCACATAACTGAATAAATAAATGCTACTCTTAAACACTCTCTTGTTGGATAGCAAACACCATTCATTGTGTAGGGCTACAAAAGCACACCTCAAGCCGGAGTAAACAAGCTCCACAACGTCATAAAGGAATCACACACGATGCGCACACTGTCACCATCACACCGTGGAGAGTAACTCCGGAGTTCATATTAAAGTAACCTCTAGAGTGCATAATAGACAAGAGTAACATCTACATATTCAACTAGATTACAAAGCTCATGATCACATAAAGATCACACCATGGGAGAGAGAGATGAACCACATAGCTACCGGTAGAGCCCTCGGCCTCGGGGAGAACTACTCCCTCCTCATCACGGGAGACGAGCAACGGCGATGAAGATGGCGGTTGTGTCGATGGAGATGACTCCGGGGGCAATTCCCCGTCCCGGCGGCGTGCGGGAACGGAGACTTCGTCCCCCGAAACGGAGTTTCACGATGGCGGCGGCGCCCCGGAGTCTTTCACGGAGTATGATTGATTGATATAGGGGTTTCGCGTCGCGAGGAATATATAGGCGAAAGGGCAGCATCGGTGGAGTCCCGAGGGGCCCACACCATAGGGTGGGGCGGCCCCCCTCTGGCCGCGCCGGCCGATGGGGAGGAGGCCACTGGGCCTCCTCGGCCCGGCCCTTCGGCTCCGTGAGTCTTCTGGCGAAATAGAATTTCTGTGATTTTTCTGGATTTTTCCGAGCACTTTGGTTTTTGGACCTTTTCTGCAATAAACAGACATAATAAAGAGAAACTGGCACTGTGGCATCTTGTTAATAGGTTAGTTCCGGAAAATGCATCAAAACGATATAAAGTATGGATAAAACATGTAGATATTATCATAAAACTAGCATGGAACATAAGAAATTATAGATACTTTGGAGACGTATCAAGCATCCCCAAGCTTAGTTCCTACTCGCCCTCGAGTAGGTAAACGATAACAAGGATAATTTCTGAAGTGACATGCTACTATCATAATCTTGATCAATACTATTGTAAAGCATATGAGATGAATGAAGTGATTCAAAGCAATGGTAAAGATAATGACTAAACAACTGAATCATATAGCAAAGGCTTTTCATGAATAGTACTTTCAAGACAATCATCAATAAGTCTTGCATAAGAGTTAACTCATAAAGCAATAGATTCTTAGTAGAAGGTTTTGAAGCAACACAAAGGAAGATATAAGTTTCAGCAGTTGCTTTCAACTTCAACATGTTTATCTCATGGATAATTGTCAACACAAAGTAATATGATGAATGCAAATAAGCAAGTACGTAAGAATCAATGCACTCAGTTGACTCAAGTGTTTGCTTCTAAGATAGAAACAAGTAGGTAAACTGACTCAACATAAAGTAAAAGAAAGGCCCTTCGCGAGAGGAAGCGAGGATTACTCTTGTGCTAGAGCTTTTTATTTTGGAAACATGGAAACAATTTTGTCAACGGTAGTAATAATTCATATGTGTTATGCATAAAACATCCTATAAGTTGCAAGCCTCATGCATCGAATACCAATAGTGCTCGCACCTTGTCCTAATTAGCTCGGATTTCCATGGATTATCATTGCATTACATATGTTTCAACCAAGTGTCACAAAGGGGTACCACTATGCCACCTGTACAAAGGTCTAAGGAGATAGATCACATTTGATTTCTCGATTTTGATAGATCTCAACTTGAGGACATCCATATCGGGACAACATAGAAAACAAATAATGGACTCCTCTTTTATGCTTTAAGCATTCAACAACAGATAATATTCTCATAAGAGATTTGAGGATTAATGTCCAAGCTGAAACTTCCACCATGATACATGGCTTTGGTTGGCGGCCCAATGTTCTTCTCTAACAATATGCATACTCAAACCATTCAACTCATGGCAAATCTCCCTTACTTCGAGACAAGACGAACATGCATAGCAACTCACATGATATTCAACAAAGGTGTAACGGAGTTGATGGCGTCCCCGAAACATGGTTACCGCTCAACAAGCAACTTATAAGAAATAAGATACATAAATGACATATTCTTTACCACAATAGTTTTTAGGCTACTATCCCATGAGCTATGTATTGCAAAGACAAGGAATGAAATTTTTAAAGGTAGCACGCAAGCAATTTACTTTGGAATGGCAGAAAAATACCACATAGTAGGTAGTTATGGTGGACACAAATGGCATAGGTTTTGGCTCAAGGTTTTGGATGCACGAGAAGCATTCCCTCTCGGTACAAGGCTTTGGCTAGCAAGGTTGTTTGAAGCAAACACAAGTATGAACCGGTACAGCAAAACTTACATAAGAACATATTGCAAGCATTATAAGACTCTACACTGTTTTCCTTGTTGTTCAAACACTTTTACCAGAAAATATCTAGACTTTAGAGAGACCAATCGTGCAAACCAAATTTCAACAAGCTCTACGGTAGTTCTCCACTAATAGGTTCAAACTACATGATGCAAGAGCTTAAACATAATCTACTTAAGAGCTCAAAACAATTGCCAAGTATCAAATTATTCAAGACAATATACCAATTACCACATGAAGCATTTTCTGTTTCCAACCAAATAGCAATAAATGCAGCGGCTTTCAACTTTTGCCATGAACATTAAAAGTAAAATTAAGAACACTAGTGTTCAATATGAAAAAGCGGAGCGTGTCTCTCTCCCACACAAGGATTGCTAGGATCCGATTTTATTCAGAGAATGAAAATAACAAAACGAAAATAAAGGCACACAGACGCTCCAAGTAAAGCACATAAGATGTGACGGAATAAAAATATAGTTTCACTAGAGGTGACCTGATAAGTTGTTGATGAAGAAGGGGATGCCTTGGGCATCCCCAAGCTTAGACAGCTTGAGTCTTCTTGAAATATGCAGGGATGAACCACGGGGGCATCCCCAAGCTTAGACTTTTCACTCTTCTTGATCATATTATATCATCCTCCTCTCTTGATCCTTGAAAACTTCCTTCACACCAAACTCAAAACAATCTCATTAGAGGGTTAGTGCATAATCAAAAAAAATCACATGTTCAGAGAAGACACAATCATTCCCAAAACTTTTGGACATTACCCAAAGCTACTGAAATTTAATGGAGCAAAGAAATCCACTCAACACAGTAAAAGAGGCAATGTGAAATAAAATGCAGAATCTGTCAAAACAGAACAGTCCGTAAAGACGAATTTTTCCGAGGCACTTAACATGCTCAGATGAAGAAGCTCAAATTGAATGAAAGTTGCGTACATATCTGAGGATTACTCATGAATTTTTACAGAATTTTTAGACTCTCCTACAGAGAGATCAACTCAAATTCGTGACAGCTAAAAATCTGTTTCTGCGCAGAAATCCAAATCTAGTATCAACTTTCTATCAAAGACTTTACTTGGTACAACAATGCAATAAAATAAAGATAAGGAGAGGTTGCTACAGTAGTAACAACTTCCAAGACACAACAAAACAGTAGCAAAATAAAAACATGGGTTATCTCCCAAGAAGTGCTTTCTTTATAGCCATTAAGATGGGCTCGGTAATTTTAATGATGCTCACATAAGGATGAGAGTTGAAGCAAAGAGAGCATCAAAAAGTAAGTATGAAACAAATTTAAGCCTAACCCGCTTCCTATGCATAGGAATCTTGTACACAAATAAATTCATGAAGATCAAAGTGACAAGCATTGGAAGATAAAACACGAGTAACTTCAAAATTTTCGGCATGTAGAGAGGTGTTTTAGTACCATGAAAATTTCTACAACCATATTTCCCTCTCTCATAATAATTTCCAATAGCATCATGAACAAACTCAACAATATAACTATCACATAAAGCATTCTTATTCACATGCATAAAAGTATCATTACTCTCCACATAAGCATAACCAATTTTATTAGTAATAGTGGGAGTAAAACTATCATAACCATCATTGTAATCATCATAAATTGCAGGCATGGTATAATCATAATAAACTTTATCCTCCATAGTAGGTGGCACCAAAATACCACTATCATTATAATCATCATAAATGGGAGGCAAAGTATCATCAAAGAAAATTTTCTCCTCAAAACTTGGGGGACTAAAAATATCACAACCAGCTTCCCCAAGCTTAAATTCTTCCAGAGCATTAGCAATAATAGTGTTCAAAGAGTTCATGCTAATAACATTGCTACAACTATTTTGCAAACAAAGTTCCATGGGTTTTTTAATTCTCTCTTCAAACACATCATGTCCTAATTCAATATAAAGTTCATAAAGATCTCTAATTTTTTTGTTGTTTTCCATTAAGCTAACTAGTGAAAATAAAAACAAGAAACAAAAAGATGCAATTGCAGGATCTAAAGGAAATAGCTTCGAGCACTCACACACCAGCAACAGTGCTAGGAAATAGCTTAGTAGTCGGAGGATGTGAATACCTTTTACCTTACCTCCCCGAGCAACGGCGCCGGAAAATAGCTTGATGTCTACGCACGCTTCTATTCCCGTAGACAGTGTTGGGCCTCCAAGAGCGAGAGGTTTGTAGAACAGCAGCAAGTTTTCCTTAAGTGAATGCGAAAGTATAGAGATGGTAAACCTAGAGGGGGGGTGAATAGGTTTCTACAGATTTTAATTCTTTCTTTGCAATATTAGGCTTTGCGGAATATAAAGGTGAGCCTAATGCAAACTAGGTGAAGCAACCTATATGAGGATACAACTAACTCGAGCACGAAGGCTCTCACAGGCGATTAAATCACAAATAAGGAGTTCGGTTAGAGATAACCGATAGCACGCGGAGACGAGGATGTATTCCCGTGTTCCCTTGCTTTGCAACAAGGTACGTCACGTTTGGAGGGGTGGAGGTCCCACGAAGGATTCCCCACGCCACGAAGGCTCACCCTATTC